>NC_056747.1:1168998123-1169058123 GCF_019279795.1 Protopterus annectens | reverse complement strand
CCAACAAGAAGGAAATACCTCCCTGCATAATGTAAAGAAAACAAAACCTGCTGTAACCCACCAAGGTGGGGGGCTGCACCCCTACCCCCCTAACTATATATAACAACACTGAGACTACACTACAGTGGGGAAAAGCACACATTTATAAACATTTCTGAAAACTTACAGCTGCAATTTTTTCCAACGACCCTGTCATCATGATATTTTATGCACAACCAACTCATGATTGATGGTAGCTCATACAAGACATGTGTGGTTACAGCTTAAATCAGTGTTACGCATGTCCATCCTAAATATGCTATTGTTGTGACTGTTGCTTGTTCATAGCTAAATACTAGACAAGTTGTTCTTCTGGGCCATTTTAAGCCTGGCCTATTTCCCTTTTGGTGTTTGAATTAACCTACTCCATTAGGTGTTACTCTGGCTTTACTCATCCATATTCATGTTATAAAACATTTAGGAGCTGACTCTGTCCATTAGTAGTACTGGGGGCCATCCTAGGGCACATTTTCTGTTTTCTATCCATAGAAATAAGGTGATCTTAAATATGGACAGGATGAGCTTTGTTTAAGTGCCTAGAGAATCTTTTCCAGGTGGAGCAGTGGTATCCTCTGTGAGATGAACTTGCCCCTCCAAACCATTCTGTTGCTGCTGAAGAGGTGTAGATCCATAGAAAGAGTATTTATGATGCTGTCTGACTTGCTCATGTGGAGTAAATCCATGAGCACTGAGTCAGAGGATGCCCTGTATGCCAGACACAGATCCCATCTTAACAGTTTGTAGGATCCCGAGAATAGTGACATGGCTTTGAGTCAATCCAAATAGGACATATTGTTTAAGCCTTCTCTCCTTTTTTAGTAAGATATCTCTGTGAGCTTTCCAGTTGTTTCATGTGTTTGGACTAATATTTTTGGACTAATACATGCAAAAGGGGAGATTATACTCAACGAATGGCTTGATGATGGCTGAATAAAAGACAACAATAACATCCCTAGCTCTAATCACAATCCCTTTGTTTATAAGCTGCAGAATATAAATGGACACATGTTGGTCAAAGTTAGGTCACTGTCCACATAAGTTCCCAAATCTCAAACAACTGGGTCAACTCAATGCATATCATCAGTGCTTCCCAGGATAAATGATTCCTCAAAGGATACAATAATTTTTGGCATTTAGTTTCAGTCCATTGTATTGGCAGCAGTTGTTTAGTTGGGACAGACCTTTCTGCAGAATGTCTAAGTTATTTGGGGATTCAATGACTGCTGTTAGCTTCCAGACATCTGTAAACTTAGCCAGAGCTCTTTGGTATTGGATTTTACTTCAAAGAAGTAGAGGTCCAATGAGAGAGGTCCCAGCCCAGAACCCTTGGGGACAGAACTGGTGACTGGTCTGTTTGTGGAGGTAACATCCTCTGAATTTTCTGCATCACATCTGTGAGCCAGATGGCAATCCCTCATGTTACACAGTTGTTATTCCCAGTTTATTTATCTTTTCTACTATGCCTGAGTGGTGGATTCTATCAAAAGCTTTAGCCACATTGAGGTATGTGGTGTGTACCATTTTACCTTCTTCTATTGCTCTGATGAGCTTTCAGAAGTCCACCAGATTGAGTAAGCATGCCTTTGACAAATCTAAATTGAGATGAGCTCAATATTTGGAGGTTCCTTATGCCCTTATTGATTAATTCCAAGATAAGTCTTTCCATGGCTTTGCATATGAGGTTGGTCAGACTTTTGGGTCTGTAATTGCCTGGGTCTGTGGAAGGTTCTCCCTCATGCAATTGACTGACTGTAGTAGCAATTTGCTTGGTACAAAACTTATATGGAGGCTGAGATTGAACAGTGTTCTTAGGGGATGGCTAAATCATGTGTCATGCTATTTAAGATGCATCCAGGGATATCGTCAGGATAATATTGTGCAACTCACTTAAGGCTCATACACATAACACAAACAGAAGATTATAATTCAAATTGGAATTCGCTGATGATGAAGCAGAAGAGGAGTTAAAGAAATAAGGACAGAGTAGGATTTTGGATGCAGATCCTTGAGAAGAATGGTAGCAACCATGCAAAATATTATATTCATAAATATACAGAAGTATTCTAAGAAGTAAACCAACATGGGAATGTAGAAAAGAGATTTTGTCAATGGGGAAAAGTAGAGGTATAGAAAATAGGCAAAAGGGGTCTGGAATTTACTGGAGAAAGCTGGCAAAGGAACCAAGGTACTGGGAGCAAATAACAGAGAAGAAAAGGTAATAAAGAGGCCAATAAGAAGTTTAAAATGCAGGTTAGAGACTGCCTTCCATATCAGGGATTACTATCAGAGCATAGGCAAAAAAAATAGGAATAAAGAAGTCCTAAGTGAAAGACCTGCTATGGCAGAACTTGTAGTTGAATCAGGAATGGAAGCTGCTGTTAAAAAAGGCATAATTAGTAGGGTATATAAAATATTGTATGAAAACTATAAGAATCAGTCAGTGCAGGTTAGGAAAGACTGGGAAGAGAGCTGTGAATGTGATTTACAACAGAACAATGGGAGGACATCTGTATGGCTCCCAAGTATGCAATAAAGTCCATAAGGTCTAGGGTTTTTGTTTGGAACTTTTTTGCACAGCCATTTTATACTCCAAGCCGACTTCAAAGAATTTTCCTTAGGTAGACAGCAAATTGTGGCAGTGTGGTGGGGAAAAAAAGATAGATGGGAACATGTTTTTTGGGGAGTGTAATGAGCTGGCCAATTTTAAAAATTCCCTACGGAATACTCTGTCAGACACAATGGAGGCGCAAATGGCTGTAACTAAAGACTTTTTTTTTTTTTTCAGCGGGGACACAGGATTTGAATTTCATAGGCATAGTAAGGCCTTATTAAATTTAATTCTACTGATTGCCAAAAAAACAATTGTTAGAGAATAGGAATGAAAATCTATACCAGCTGTATTTAAACCTTTGAATATAGTTTAAGTGATAAGAAATTGAAATGGAATCTTTAGAAAAGGGAAGGGACAAATTACATAGAAATAGATGGAAATTGTGGGAACAACGCATGCAAAATAATGTTCAGGAGGAGGAGTGAAGTTTAAGGGAAGGTAGTAAATGGGCAATTTATATAATATTGTACAAGATGAGAATTGTTATAAAGAAAGAAAGAAGATATGTAATATATAATGTATATAAATAGAACAATGTTAATATGATTTTCTTTTCTATTAATGTATGTATGCCTATGTCTTAAGTGAAGATTTAATAAAGGTTTAAAAAATAATAAACAAATTTGACTAAGAAAAGTGGATGCAGCTACTACTTCCTTTCACTGAGTACACTGAGTACATGACTTACATGTTATTTATTTCAAGCCATCTCAAACTAGATTCAAAATTCCTTGACCAAAAATGTTGTAATCCTCATGGCAGAATATGGACTTGCAATGACAGCATCAGATTCAAGCCAAAACATACAACTGTTACAAAGAATAGCCAGAAAAATATGTAGGTTCATTTCACATGCCTCACAGTTGAATTTCTGTACAAACCTAACTAAAGCCATTTGGCTACTTGTCCCTTCCTGTACCTCTCTGCTATTATCTTCTCTAGCCTTCACACTCCTGTATAACAAATCCTGCCTCCCTCAGGCCAATAGACTATCTATTAAATGCGCACTGTAGACTCTACACTAAAACTACAATGGCCTCCTAATACTTGAAAGACCTCAAGTCATAAGAGTCCTATGTGAAAAATTTGTTAGATAAGTAGCAGCACAACCTGAAATAACCTTCCTGAAGAAATTCATAGTAAAACAAGCTACACACACATAGAGCAAAGTTGCTGCCACACTTTCGAGACATGCATTTGTTTAAACACAATGATGACAGTGGGTAATGACCACAATACACCCTCCAATGTATTTATATATTTAAACAGCCTTAGCATGGCCTTTGCGTGGATTTACATAAAACTGTTGTTATCTGTTTTGTCTTAATTACACCACATCATTAACTTTCACTGTCTATGGATATTGCATCAATTGTGTCCTTGCTTTTTGCCCACAAAATCTTCTATTGTTACAATATTGCATGTGTCCTATGCTTTATATTCATGAGTTTCTAAACAAACATTTTATTATCTTTCATGTTAAAACTGGGTTTATGTGTACCACCATATGGTCCAGGTTATGACTGAAAAATGGCTCCATGACCAACAAAGCTACTTGTTTGACAAATACATACATAAAGGAAAGAAAGAAAATAAATGAATATAGATTGTACCTACTTTCTCCAACACTGTGCTGACAGTGCATTACCAAGATTATATCAATTAAAACAAACATTTTTCAAATGCCAGCAAAGTGATAACTAGTAATATGTCAAAGTACAAGCAAATTATAAATCAAAACATGTTTACTTAATTTTTTGTTTTCTGCTAAAAATATAGCATATACCCAGCTGTTCAGTGCATAAAACCCAAAGTACTATACCTCATCCACAGACTCCAGTAAGATACAAACGCTTGATTCTTCCAGTCTGTTGTTACTAAGACAACCGCATGACATATCTGATCCCTGTCCTCAATAAATGTAGTCTAGTAGAATCTCAGGGTCTATATCACATAGTCGAACAGCAATCAGTTCGAATACAGATATGTTGAATCCGGAAGTTTGAAGTGCAATAACTTCGAACACTCAGAACAGCGATTTTTTTCCCAGGGCAAAATTCGCTGTTCTGGTACAAAACAAAAAACACATGTACACTATAAAATGTATCTAATGTGGGGGGCTTCGCCCTACACCCCCCTTACTTATATATACCAACTCCGTGATCGCACCACAGTGGAGGAAATAGCAAAGCCACGGAAACGGCCCAAGGAATTTTTTCCCTGGGAAAACATTCAGTGTTCTGCTGCTTCACTATTTTGACATTTTGAACTTCCCAGTTTGATGTTACAGCATTCAGACACCTGTGCGTTCAAACTTCTAATATAGACCTGAATCTCATCTGGAAGTGGGATGCCTGATACTTGCCAGTCATTGTGTCCCGGCTCCTCAACACTCTCAAACTAGTTCACCTTTGCTGTTTGCAGCAGTCAACAAATATGTGTTATGAGTTGGTAGCGGTTAGAGGCACAGCTTCAAATTTGTTACCTTCAGCCTAGGAAATACAAATCTTTACTGAATCAATGGGCAGGCAGTCTCAAATTTGTATTTTTTAGAGCTGATTACAGATTGAGAAGAATGGCTGTGGCTAACATCATTATACAATCTCTTGTCACAATCATTCAAGGCAAAGCAAAACATAATAGGGGGAAAGCCCAAAATTAGACACAGATTTTAAATATTGCACTTATAAATTTAGAAAGTTCATAGAAAAACAGGATTTCCATTAGCATATATTTTCTGAAGGAGTTAAATTCTAAAACTCAAATGAGTGTCATTATTTATTAACTTCAATCACCAATGATTTGCAGATGTATGTGACTGTTAAGAGGCTTTCTTTAAAATGTTTCTTTAAATGTAAATGGCCTCATTGGTGGTAATAAGATTTAAAATGCATAAAATCCAAGTATTTTTTTTTTTTACAAAAAACTAATTTATTGCAAGATTATTACTCTTCTAGTTTCCTTCTTCAGTTTACTCTTTCATGTTCTTTAACTATCTCCCTTTTGATAAGCACATTTAATTCCTAAAAATAGATGGCTTTTCCATTCTCACCATATATAAACGATATTCATACCTATCAGCTACCATATTTGTATGTGTTACTGCAATTCAGCTGCACAAATTGAATTAACATTGTATGAAACAATTCTAAAATCTATGCTACAATTTCATGTAAAGATATTTGCTGTTAACTGTATTTTCATGCAAATGCATAATCTGTTTTAACAATATGTTAACTCTGCTTCTAAGTTACACGTTGTGTAAATATTAACTTTATTTGAAACATTTCTGTATCTTATGCTATAAATTAATGTAAAGATATTGATTCTGTGGAATACTTCTCTCTGGGCTTCTGCTGAAAATGGGTTTCCTCACCCAACCAGGCTTTACCAGTCAACAAAAAACAACAAATAAATAAGTAAATAAATCAATAAATATATAAATAACATGAACAGGTCAAGCACAAAGGAATATACAGTGATAGCAAGTTCTAGCTTTAAAGAAAACAGAAGGGGAACAGCAATCTTACTGAGAAATTCTATTATAATGTCAAAGGTGAGTGACTTGGACACTGATGGTAAATGTATGATGTATGTGTCCATTACTAAATATCAAAAAAGAATATTAACCTTAACAAATATGAACAGGATTCTGAGAACTGGAGCCAAATAATCTAGTAAGTATCTGAAAAGTTTAGCGTTGAACATGAAGGAAAGTATAATAATGTCAGGAAACTTTGTATGTATAAAGAAAATGATAGCAGTACAATTAACACACCTAGAATCTTAGCATTGTATAAAGCTTTAATAAACTTTATTTATGTTAATAACTTTTCTGAATCAAATTCTTTGTTTTACACTCATTACTCATACATTTAGTATACAGTCAAGAAATGATTTTCTTAATCCAAGGAAGACTAAACTAAGTACTCTTTGACCCCCAAAGCACCTCCCCTGTCATTGATCATTTCAACATCCTTGCATCTGACAACACTGTTATAGAAATAGTTCAGGAAACCAGACTTCTAGGAGTTATCATTGGCAATAAATTTTTATTCGACCCCTATATTCAGCAAAATGTAAAGAAAACTTATCAAAACTGGGACTCATATAGAAACAAACATGTCTTCACTGCAGCAGCCAAAACTCCCCTTGCAAAAACATTTTTACTTCCCTCCCTTCTTTACGGTGCTCCTATCCTAACTAACTTACAGACTTCTTCCCTAAGCAAGATGGAACAGTGCTACAACAAAGTTGCAAAGTTTGCCACAAACTCTATCACACACACCACTGTAAACTGCTACTAGAACTAAATTGGCTTGAACTCCCCAATCAACTTGCCTTTATTCAGCTATCCACCTTGCACAATCTTATTTTCAAGCCTACTGCCTGCCCTGCACTAGCCAATCTAGTCAAACCTTACACACCAATTGATCCCTATGATCAGAAGACAAAAATCTCTTAGCTATCTTAAAACCCACACAAAAACCTGGTCACTCTCTTTATTCATACTCTGTCTCTATACTATGGAATTTACTACCTGTAACTACCAGATCTATGCCTGGCCTAGCTCATTTGAATGCCTCATTAAAAAAATCATCTCAAAAGTACATGACTCTGCCCCTGCATAAAGCCTGCCTAATGCTCAGGTCTTCTTCTTCTTCCCCATTAGCCTCATCCTCCTCACATTTCACTCCCTCATAGTCTGCAAGATCCCAAGGGTCTCCTAATTCCTTCTCTGTTTCTATACCATATCCTTAAGCTACTGCTCAGACTGTAATGTCTCTATTCTTCTTAATTTTCTCACTATCTTTCTGCATCACTAACTTTCTGGCTATTATTTTCCTTACTGAAACCAACATTCTATTTTTTCATGTAGTAGAACAGTCAGTGTCATACATTGCACTACCTACATGCTATTTTTGGACACTATCTACTCATAGACTATGTATATGCTATATGTATATGGTGAGAGTGATTATTATTGTCCATAATGTTTTAATTGTTTAGATGTGTAGTATATATTGTAATATCTTGTAACATAATTTATGTTCTTTCAACTTCTTTGTGTATAGCATTTCTAATGTCATTTGTATTGTATTGTATTATACTGTATTTGTATTGTACTGTATGTGGAGCTTTTCTCCCCAGGCCTCTGCCGAAAGCAGGTTCTGTAGACCCAGTCAGACCATCCTGGTAAACAAATGTGAAATAAATAAATAAATAAGGTATATATTTGAAATTAATTAATTTCTAAAATAGAAAATGTAAAGTTGATAGCATGTTGTTTATCAGACCACAATTCAATTACATATCTACTAACAATAAATCCAAGAAAACAGTTATCTGTTACTAGACTGTCAGCTTATATAACAGCATTAAAGGGTTTTAAAGAGTAGTTTCTAAAAGACTTCAATCAGAATGGTGAAGTTTCTGATATGATACTGTGGGACTTCATGAAAACATATTAATATGGCAAAGACTTGGATTGGTATTACAGCAAGAGAAAGCAATGGTGTAAAGACTTATTGGACATGCAAGAAAAGATATACAAAATAAAGTAAAAAATGCAAAAAGGAGAAGAAAAAGACCTATTATTAAAAATGAAAAGAATGACTGCAGAGTTTCTGAGGATCCTACAACATAATGTTGCCATTAATTTAGAAAGTCATATTACATTCTCTAACCTCTAAATGCTTACATAAGTCAGCTTTTAGATCTAAAAGAATAACGAGAGATTTTGGACTTTTTAAAATGACACAAAAATTAATGCATGTAATTGATGTCTTTATAAAAGAAGTATGCAAAATTATTTTCAGAGTAAATAAAAAACAGAAAAAATTATGTCTCTATAACTGAAATAAAGAAGCAAATTAATAGGCTGAAGGGAAATAAAACACCAGGTAATGACAGCATCATTCCTGAATTTATAAAATATTACCCCAAAATGTATAATCTCTTTTACAGAAAGTATTCACAGAATTTAAAACTAAATTTAACATACCTCCATAATGGAAATATACAAAAATGTCTCCTATATTAAAGCAGAATAATGATCTATCTTTATGCTCATCTAATAGACCTATATTGTTACTGAAAATTGATTACAACATTTTTATGTAAATCGTTGCCAATATATTAAAAATATATTACCTACATTAATAGAAGAAATGAGACTGGGCTGATATTAAAAATACAAATGCAGAATAACATAAAAGAATAATTAATATAATTTTTTACTGTAATAGCAATATATAAGAACTTTATATAATTAGCCTGGATCTAGATAAAGCCTTTTCTTAAGTAAACTGGTCTTGTTTTACTAGTATATAAAAAATATGCAGATTTTCAAGAAATTTTATATTTCATGTTATCATCTTTATCAAAACTTATTATGTTAAGCTAAGATTGTTTATTTCTCAGTTAAAAAAAGATAAACACGGACACAAGACACAGATGTCCCTTTTCTCCTTTGGCTATTGAGCCTCTGGCCAATTACATAAAACTTATCAATGACAGTATGATTTAAAATAAATGAAAAATATATTTTCAAAATTCAGTTATTTGCCAATACTATTAACAATATTGTAATACAAATTTCACAAATAAATATAAAAATTCATTAAAATATTTTGAGCTGATGACAGGCCAAAAGTTCAAGTAGAATAAAATTAATACCTTATTAATTGAGTTGAATTATTTGACAAAAATTAATAGCAAATTTAAATGGAATACTAAAGGGATTAAATATTTAGGGTTTACACTTACATTCAATTTTAAAGAACTATTAATGTTAAATTGTAAAAAAGATATAAGACAATATCAAAATGGTAATAAATGGAATAAGTTATTATTTTCTATTGAGGATATGATGCTTTCAATCAAAATGATAATTTTACCCAAAGTATTATATATTACACAGTTAAAATATATTGTTCCTTCTAAAAAGCACAATAAACTATTTAATGGCATTTATTTGAAAGTTGTATGGCACCATAAGAAGCCTAGAATATTTTTGGGACATCATACAAGAGAATGGATAAATGGTGGAATAGAAGTTCCTTAACTAGAAACTTTTGCTATAGTTTTAATGATTAAAAAGTAGCTTTGTGGTTAAATTCTGATTATTCAGACAGTTGGAAAAAAGTGTATGAAACCATTTAGTTAAATAAAGAAAAATATAATAATACAACATATATAAATCTTGAATAGTATGTCTTTTAAATAAATATTTATTTAAAAACAATACAACAGATTCTACACACATAAACAACATATTACAAATATTTAGGGATTTTATATATGAATGCCTAGAGATGAAAGCATAGTATTTCATATTATTCCTTAGCATTTACATCAGAATGTATAGATTGTCTAGACTTTCAAAAACTGCAAAGCTTAAATTTGATCTTTTGGAATTAAATTTTAAGAGAGAAATCACAATGCTTCACACAGACTATTTAATGGGTAAACATGATTTGGATGTGGAAAACTGGCTTATAGTACAAATCAATAGAACATTGTTAATCTCTAAAGTTGATTCAATGCCAGATAGAATTAAAAAGTAATATCCACTAATTCCTGATTTTTCTAGATAATCTTAAAACAAATGATGGAATATAGAGAACATTTTTATCCAAAACATATAAAATAATTAAGAACTATAAGTTTCATATCAAAGATAACCATTGGGATTATGTATGCCAAAAGAACAGCACAAATTTAAGTACAGCAGATAACAATGTTTTTTATATCACCAAAGGAAAATAAAAACTACATCATCTTAATGTTTGATATTACTCTCTTGAATTTTGGAAATTTCTATCATTTATCACTCTACATAGAATTAAAAAAGTATATGCAAAAAGAATGTATTGGTTGTTAGAGGTGTAAATACTTAATCAAAGCAGCTTTGCAGCATAGGGTTTATAACTGCAAAGTTCTATAACCCCCCCTTTTTTTTTTAAATCCAACGTGTCCTACAAGCATTGTTTTCTGATAAATATACATTAACTAAACTTTTGTTGTTTTTAATGTTCAGATTCCCAGATGTGCACCCAAATTTCAGTCCTCCTTATCTGGACCTTATTAACAATATTCAGGAAAATTATTAGAAAGAATTGGAAAATTAGGTTATTTCTTCATTTATAGAATTTAAAAATACTGTCACAGGTGAGTGCACAAAATGTGTACTTTTAAGATGAAAACAAAATAACCACAGAATATAATTACTGGAGAAAATTAATCTCATTAATAGAGAAATACTAATCTATGTTCTCTGATCGGTTTATACTGTTTGGCTGTTTACTGAAATTTAGTAAGGCATGTAGCAAGAATTAATGTAAATACTTGTGTAAATATTAATTTCTTTTATTATTTCAACTCTCAATAATTTGCCAGAAAAATAGAGACTTTATGAGGAATAGACTACAAATATCAGACAAAAATTCTGGACATGCTGTGAAATTCCAGGCCACTGAGAGGTACGATCAGAAGTATAATTAAGATGTGGCAAAGGGGGTAGCAACCTTGGGTGCAAGACATCAGGGTGCACAATTTTTATTACTGGCATTCAGTTTCTGAATGCCAGTAATGAATTTGCTGAAGTACTCCTTGCAAGTTAAAAAGGGTACTAATGGAAAGATTTTATTTTTCCAATCACTTAAACAGCATGTAGTATGTGAAGGGGCAATGCCTGTTTGTATATGTGTGTGTGTTTGTGTGTGTGTATGTGTGTGTGTGTGTGTGTGTGTGTGTGTGTGTGTGTGTGTGTGTGTGTGTGTGTGTGTGTGTGTGTTGTTTGTTATTGGTAGGTATGCATAAGTTGAACATACTTTGCTGAAGCCAGAAAACTCCATATAACCCAAGACCAGGTCTATATTACGAGATCGAAAAGACCAGAGAGTGAACGGCTTAAGCATAAAAAATGCTGTACCTTGAAGTCACTCTTGTGGGTGTATGTGCCCCCCACATGCCCTGATAATTATATATACCAACTCCGAGACTGCACTACAGTGAGGAAAGGGCAAATTTTCCGATCTTCACTGTACCGCGATCTTACAAAAAACACATCAATGAACATTTCTGATGTTAAAGCCATTTGCTCTTCAGCCTGTTTGATTTTGTGATAGGAACCCTCCAGGTCCTATGACTGTACACTCTTCATTGTGCACTGAAATGTCAGTAACAGAAGATGTATCCAAACATACAATGTGGGAATAAAACTCATAATCTTCTACTCATTCCAACATTGATTTTTCCCTGGTATTCTCTGAGGCTTTCACAAAATGAAAAAAAAAAACAATCAGATGTTTCAAAAAATGACTGATAAGTGCTATATTTTTCGAACAACAACAGATATATTGAAAGTTAAGGCCTTACAAATGTGTATCCTAGTTATTCACCACCTTTGTATGAAATAATATTGATTTATTTATCTCTAACTACTTTATATCTTTGGGTTTCTCCTTTTCACCCTATGCAACTTGTTTATGAAAGCTGGCACTCACACAGGACCTTTAGGTACTTATCACAGGACCTTAAGGTACTTAAAATGATGGTGGTGTATTTCTTGCCATCTATGATAGCATGGTAATCTCAATTATTTGTATTATTATCTGGTGAACTGCCTCTGTCCTCTACATTGTGAGGCTTACAGTCAGTTGCCTGGATCTGCAGATCTTAAATGTTCATAATAAAATTAATAAGGTTTATGCACTATATTTTCTACCAGAAGACAAACATAAAAAAGATAAGACATTTGGTAAGTTATGGTTGAAAGAATCATGATCTAATTGCACACTTCCACCTGTAAATAAAGCTGATATCAGCTTTCCAAAAAGAAAATAAGGGATACATATATATTTAGTTTTTTTCTTTCCTTTCCTTTTCTTTTTATAGGTTCATAGGTTGGTACTAGGCTATCGGCCCTAGAGCCTATAGAAGCCTAGCCATAACAATTCCCTGGCTATTTCTTCCCACACTATTTACTACGCTGGACCCCTATCTAGCAGGTCGACTGACGTGATCCCTGGGGTGAATTTCCTATCTCCCATCCAATCGTCAAGGTTCCTTATTGAAGAGGGCCAAAGAGGCACTCTGCTTGACATGTATGGGCAGTCTATTCCAGAGTCTGGGGAGTCTCTGGGTCAGGAACCTATCCCTTCAGCATGTTTTGTTTATTGTGATGACAAGGTTTAGATCCCTGGAGCATATGGCTCTGAGGGATTGGGATTTCTTTAAGTGTAGAATGTCCAACAGCTCTGGGTTTGACATGGCCTTGTATGTTAAGCAGAGATCACCTCTGAGTAGATGATATGCGACAGAGTATAGCTGGAGTTTTTTAAGGCGGTCAGTGTAAGGCATCTGCTTTAGGCCTGTGATTCTTTTAGTGAGGTATTTCTGTGACCTTTCCAGTTGCAGATGTATTGAGAGGTACACACCAAATGGGGCATTGTATTCTATAATGGGTCTAATGAGGGATGAGTACAGTGGGACAATGACCTCCTTTTTTCTGGATGAAAATCCCTTAGTGATGAGGTGTGCCACATAAAAGGATTTCCTGACTGTTGTGGCAATGTTGTTATCGAAGATGAGACCACTGTCCACCTGTGTCCCTAAGTCTCTTATCACACTTTTGGTGTTTAGTGTACTGCCACCTATGTGGCAATTCACGGGTACATGTTTTTTCCCAAAGGGGATAACTATACATTTCTTGGCATTGAGCTTGAGCCTATGGCTCTGGCACTGAGCATCTGTTTCTGTAAGGCCCTTTTGTAGAGTATCCACATAATTTGGGGATTCAATAATGGCTCCCAGTTTGCAGTCATCTGTGAACTTTGTTAGCCAGAGTACCTTAGTGTTGGCCTGTACTTCAGAGAAGTCGATGCCAAACAAGAGAGGTCCCAGGGTTAGGTAGTCCACTTGTCACTTGTCTGGAGCTAGATTTGGAGTCGGCTACTTTTACAGTGTAGGTTCTGTCAGTAAGCCAGTTGGCAACCCATCGAGTGATGTAGGGATTAATGCCCAGCTTAGTAAGTCTGTCTATGATTCCAGAGTGGGGGATGGTGTCAAAGGCCTTGGCGAGGTCCAGATAGGTTGTGTGGACCGCCTTACCCTCGTCCATGGCTCTGGAGACTGATTCAAAGAAGTCAATCAGGTTCAGGAGACAAGATCGGCCCTTCACAAACCTAAATTGGCTGGAGTCCAGTGTTTGAAGGTTGCCAATGTCTTTGTTTATAAGTTCCATGATAATACGTTCCATGGCCTTGCAGATCAGGCTCGTCAGACTGATGGGACGGTAGTTCTCAGGATCCAAGGTTCTTTGTTGATCAAGGTTTTTGTTAACAATATTGACTAAGTGTCTTCAAAAGAAGAAAATAGATTTAGCAGAATACAGTGTAACGCTGTAACTAATACAATGTAACCCTGTAACTAATATTTAACATGAGCAATAAAATATTCTGCTTAAATTATGTATTAGGTTTATTTGTCTACTTAATCATTAAAAGTGTAGAACAAATGAATTTCAAATCTTGCCTAACATCCATTCTTAGCAAAAATATAGTAATTTTATAAGAAACATGCAATAAATCAACAAAGATCTGTGTACTGAGAAAATTCCAACAGACCTTGTATTTTTTATATAAGCACATAATATATGCAATTTACTGTAACACTAAATATGTTCCACTGAAAACTGACAAGCAGAAATTTTATTCTTACATCTGTAGCAAGTGTCACATGTTCCAGTCATTCAACATGGTAGTCTCCAGTTTGCAAACAGCACAAATCCCATCTTACATCACATTAGATGGCCTCCAGAAAATAAACCAACTTATTTAATCAATAGAAAAAATAGAAAGTTTATAAAATAATGCATTGGGCATATTTGTTTGAAGATCTGTGGTGTCTGATGCTATTATGTGAAAAAGAAAGAGTTGCTTGATATGCATCTAAAATTTAATATTTTTATTTATTAGAAAAGTGCAGAGTGGCACTATTTTTGATTTTTTAATTTTTATTGTTTATGGTAAATCCTAAGCGGAGTCTAGTCTGTGTCCATTACACATAGGATTTTTAGAGGACTTAGCATTTTTCAAGATGATAGGTATGTCCTGGCAATTTACTATCTTAATACAGCTTAATCTGCAAATGTCATAATTTTAAAATTTCTTTAAGCCTCAATGTGTTTTTTTCCTGTAACCATGTTAAACATTTATTTTTCATTATTCAACAGAGAAAAATGTTGAGGATCACTGTAGTTAGGTTTGGTTGATCATATTTCTCTGGTAAACCTCTTTAATTATATTATTTCATTTACTTCTTGCTGCTGTGTCTAGCAGTTTGTCTTTCATGTTGCATAGGTCTTCTGAATAGGTTTATACACCCTTTTCAGTAATGTATATGAAGATTTTTGTCTTCACAGTTAGAGATTGTTTCTTCTGAGGTTTCCATTATTTTGATAATATCTCTAAAAGGATAATGTTGAAGTCTGACACCTTCCTTGACCTGTTATGAATAGCATGTTGCAGCAGTTGAAAGCCAGATTTTAAAATTTCTCTTGTAAAATTTTGTTCAGTTTTGACTTTTGATGCATTAGCCTTCTTTTCACTTTTGATAGATGGTCTATATATTTTCCTTACAGTGTCTTTTTCAGCTGGATACTTAATTTTAGAAGTCTGTACTTTCATCCTGTCTGTTTTATATAACATTTTAAAGGTTCATTAAGCAGGGTTCAAAAGTTAACATTTGAATTTGGATGATTTTAGTCAATTTAAGTTGTTGCTGTATTATATTTTGTTCTTTGCTTTCTTGTAGGAAGAGAAAGAGATTGGGCAGATTCTAAGGTGCATGTGGAACTGATGGTAGATTTGGTAGGATGAGTTTAATGTCTCTTTCTTGCAGAAAATGCAGGATGTTTTAAATGCTAATTAGTTTATGCTTTATGCCTAGATATTTTCTCCCAGTGATCATCAATAGCAGATATTTAAATAATTTTGCAGTATGCATAATTTTAATTTGGGAACTGCAATATGAAACTGGTCATTGACAGCCATCTTACCCATATACCTGTTTCTTATAACCATTAGCAAAGAAGTAGTCAACATTTTCTACCGATCTAAAAGTATTTCTTTAGTTAACATTTAAAGATGTTGCATCTTAAAAATAATGAAATCTGTTACTGCATCAACATAACTTAATGGTTTTACACAAATATTTCTAAATGCCTAATTGATCTTATTTAGTTTCAACATCTCATATCAGATTGTAAAGTAAACCATATACTTTTGTAGTATTTTTCTTTACTTCAATAGCTATTATATTTGAGGGAACCTGGATTAATGCACCAAACTGCAAATCTCTTTCATTACTAGAGCTGGAACTATGTAAAATGTTGAGGTGAAGGACTATTTACACTTTTTTGCCTGTATCTTCAATGCTCAAGAACACATAAATGTAGTTGTCTCAGTGTTTTGCCAATATAAGATTTAGAGAGCATGAATATTTCAATAAATAAATTAGTAAAAACTGCTTTTTAGTCTGTAAATACTTAAGATTCATTTATGTTTTTTTCGTAGAAAAACATAAAAACAAGTTAAATATCCTGTACAAATAGACATTCCAGTGGTTGTACACTCCACTGTAATGTGCATACTGCATTAAAGCCCTGCTGGTTACCTCCCTGATTTTAGACCGTGCTAACTTAGCAATGACTAGACCAATAACTACTAGCGGATGCATGAGATTTCTTCCAGACACTTAAACCTATCTTCTTCTCCTGGTCAGTATTCACCTCTACCAAGTCACAAACACCGTAGGATGAATGCCACCCATTGTAACATCAGTCTAGCTTTCATTGCAATCGGTGAGTGGTACTCTCATGTGGGACTAATAAAAAAAAATCACAGCATTTTGACAACTTGAGTTGAAAAGCCATAATCCACACTGACATATACAATATAAGGAACATGAATAAGCTTTGATTTGGGGTAATATAAAACAGGGCAGGCTTTTTGCAGGCATAAACAAGATCAATAACAAAGCAAATTTTTGATTTAGTTGATTTGAGAGATGAGCACTATTAACTCACTCTAGCCTATAGCTCCTTTTTTGTATATGTCCAGTTAACACCCATAGTTCCTTATGGCATCAAGATCTTTTTTTATCTTGCTTGTTTAACTAAGTGACTTACCAATTAATAATAGGCAATATTAGAAAAGGCAAGGATTTATTAACAAATGACAAATTGTACTTGAGATATTGTTAATTGCTTGTTAGTAATTTTGAAAATATTTCCATATGCACTTCATATTTCAAAAGCCAAGTGACTTACAAACTGTTACATGGCATTAGGTGACACCTTAGATGTTGAAGATTGGCAGCATATGTTTTATGGTTGTGAAATCGTTAAACCATTTGGGAAAATGTAAATTCTTTACTACAAGCTGTATTGAATGATAAATTTAAATTAAGCAAATATTTGGTTTTATTTAATGTACCAATTCCTGTAAATGTTACCAGAACAAAATATCCTCTTCTCTGAAGTATTTTTGCTATAGCAAGAAGGGTTATCACCATTAATTAGAAGAACGATACTGCTCGTACCTGGAAAGAATTTAAGAACATTGCCAGCAGTGTATGTCAACATGAATTAGCTACTATCAAGATGAGAAATGACAGAATCACGTATTATAATACTTGGATGAAATTTAAAAAGTTATTAGAAAAACTTGATAAGAATATTTAAAATAAGCAATGATAAACTGGAAAACGTTCACTAAGTTTCATTGTTTGGTAGACAGCATTGTAAATAGTTGATGGGCCAGCTTTATTAAGGCCTACACTAAGTGTACAGGATCAGCATTCAAAAACATCCCTATTACATTTTTATGCTTTCTGGTCACCTAGATTATGGTAAGGGCACATGTAGTCTATAACTTGTGGTAACTATTTATGAATCTCCTCAGTATTTAAGGCTGCAAGAAAATCAATAGAAAAACTAAAATTAGGAGGAAGAAGGAGTGAGTTATGCTTGTGCTGTCGCTTCTCTCAGAATGGTGTACACTTTGTGTACACTTAGTGTAGGTGTTAATGAATGCCAGTTGAGAGATATTTCGTGTTTTTTATATTGCTAATTATACAACTAAGCATATGTTTTCATATTTCTGTAAATATCTACATAAACATGCACTCAGAGGAGAGTTTCTTGCTGTCATGTAAAAGCATGTGTTGGGTCTATATTATATAGACGAGACTTCAAAATCTCAAATGCTCGTATGAGTGGAAATGCAGGAAATCGAAATCGCTATTGTGGGGGCTTGCCACCCACCCTACCCCCACCCCGCTAAATATATATTCCAACTCTGAGACCACACTACAGTGAGGAAAGGGCAAATTTTCTGATCTTCACTGTATCGCAATCTCACAATAATGGCATTTTTTTATTTCTAAGCCGTTCGAGATTGTGATTTTCGGCAATCTAATAGGGAACCGCATATGTCTAGTTAACCAAAGTGTTCTAACAATATTTGTTTATGATGGACATTTTCCAAGATATGACAATTTGTTTGTGAAAGAAAAAATATAAGTCTGTGTTTCTGTGAATTAATAATATGTTATAGTATTTATGGAAAGACTAGCCTGGGGATTCAGTAAACTCCATGTAGGCTTAGCTCCAAGCCTATATGGAGTTTACATGTTAGCGACATGAGCAGCAGCGCTAATTGCATATGCATGCTGCGCATCGTGCTTACACGGATAGAAGAGAGGTTTCATGGCCAGCAACAGTGTTGCTGACCTGGAAATCATGTAAAACAACACAAATACCTGCAGATACGAAAACTTGTTTATCTATGGGCAAACATGGTCTGCTGGATTGTGTGGAGAACCACAATGACTACCAGGGCATAATATCTACAGTTCTAAAACATTATATGAAAGTGTACTCAGTGCAGAGTTGTATGCAAACCTGTTTTAGGCATACTGAATAAAAGCTTTTCTAGTGATCAGCAAGGGGACATAGACTGCATTAGAAATAAATATTTAGGGGAAGTGTGTGTATTGAAATGGGACACACACATGGATTGTAGAAATGAACACAGAGGAGGAGTACAGGTGAAACATAATAATGTACAGCAGATAAGGGCATGTCAATGTAAATACACCACAAAGACACGACAGTTGCAGCATGAACAGTAATCACGTATCTACATAATACAGTATGTACTGCTGTGTACACCTTCTGGCTGGGTATAGTCATATGATCACACAGTTATTGTATATTATGTGACCATCGCACATGGTGACATATCAATGGAGAAGATTTTTCATGATATAAGCATCCTGATGTGATCACTGGAGAGGACATTTATCAAGGACAGTATATACAGTAGGGGTCAGGTGTATATTGTGAAGCTGTGCAAAATGAGTTGCCTGAATATGAATACAATGTCAGCAGAGGTCTCAACCAATCAGGACACATAGCAACAGACTCATGGGCAGCAGTAGACAGAAGCACCCACAATTATGAACAATATGAGAATAATACCAGCATTAATCTGTGTCATTGGCATAACACATGTGATTGTGAGTTAATATACATGGTTGTGCAGGAACACACGTGTAGAGCTGCCATGATCTGTCAGTAATCCGTGAGAAGAATCAAGCACACCTTCCTCAAAAAAGAGGGACACCGTTGAAACTGCAAGCAATCCTGACTAGCTGACAGCTTTGCATGGCGTATACATGCTACAATATATATTTCACGAATGTCACCCATGCCATCAATGTTGTCAATCAGTAATGTATTTACTCTGTGTATCACAGAAACATGTATCAGACTTGCATCTTGTATAACACCTGGAAGGGGATTCTGCACTGTCAAACCCTAATGTTTATGCATCAAAAAGGAATACTTAGGTATGGCAGATATACTTCCATAAGTCATCCCTGGAAGATGTGTTGGGAGGTACATGCAAAAGGGTGCATTGTACTCAGTTACTGGTGTGATGAGGGCTGAGAACAGTGGAGCTATAATGGCCTTTGATGTGGTTGTCCCACACATACTCAGAAATTGTGTTACATACAAGGGATTAGCCACCACTGTGTGCACATGTTGGTGGACATTTTACATATCATCTACCTGAGTACACAGGTCTCATACCACTTGGGGTCTGCTCATAGCTGTGTGCTGTGTATATTGTAATTAACTTCTGCATTTGCTTTCATCTACTGTGTCTCCATGGCTGTGGCAACAATTCTGTGTGTGTGTGTTAATACTATCTGCATTATACCAGTACCAATCTTGGATTCAATTGTTGTCCACAATTTGCAGTCCTTCACAAAGCTGGTTAGATAATGGACATGTAAGTTAGTCTTGACATGTGAGCGTTAAATACTGAAGAGGAAAGGGCCTAGTAGAGGAACCTGAGTTTCAGACATGGTCAGTGGGCTCTAGATAGAGATGACTTCACACACTTCGACATTATCTGTCAGGTATATGATCCAGTTGTCTACCCACTTGGTGATGTAGGTGTTTATGGCCATTTGAGACAGTTTCTCTGTTAGTACCCAACTGTCAATTTGTATAAAATGCCTTGGCCAGGTGAAGTTAGGCAGGATAATAGTGTTTTCATCATGCATGCCCTTGGTGACCTTGAAGGTATCAAACAGATGTAACAGACATGATGTTGCCTTAACAAATGAAATGTGTGTTTGGTACACAGTTGGGAGATTACCTGTGTACATTCTGATAAGGTCCATGGTGACTTGTTGGTCCACCTCACAGATGAGGTGAGTCAGGAGTATGGGTCTATAACTCCATGCATCAGGTGATAGTCCCCCCCGGTCAGACAGATGCATGCTACTGTATTCCCTTCTATAAGACCACAGGCTGTCTGGAGGCTGTGTTGAAGTAGTGATCCAACTGTGTCTTCTAGGTCAGGTTTAAGTCATGCTATAGGCAAACTATGATGTTGTCAGGGCCCACCGATTCTGTTTTATTAGTGTTAGAGAGCCACAGAGGAGATGCCTGCCTGAGGATAAAAAACTGAATAATGTTTGCATGTATACTTTGACTGATGGCCAGTGGAGACAGCAGGGTGATGTGTGAGACAAACTGTCAACTAACAGATTGTCTATTGACTCAGGATACGTATATCTGGTGGTGTCCACAAACAGCTCAGTGCTTAGTTGTGTACTCCCCTTAACATTTCACATTTTTTGAAATAAATGATTTGTGAGAATACCTCCAAATACAACCTTGATCATGCATCACATTCCACACACCGGTACTGTTCACACAGTCATACAACAGTACCAATGTCATGTAATTTTATCAATTGCATAATATATACCTATATGTGTGTCATGTGAAAGCTGTGTTTGAGTGGCCTGATGCCATATAAGGACACATTACAGATCAGCTCTTTGTGGCTCATGCAGAACATTTACTGACACAAATGCTAACAGTCACACAATGGTGCTGCTGACCACCTCAATAATCAACTGCACATACAATGAATTTCACAAGATTGCAATTGAATCAAAATGTGATATTGTGTATATCACAGCATTACAACATGTGGATGAAACAAGACTTGTGCACATGTAATCAGTATGAATTTATATTGATGTCTGTCACAGAGCATTTCATGATGGTAGGTAGACACGTGCACAGCTGTGCTATAGGATCATAGGACTATAGGATTATAGGAAGTTACTAGGCTATTGGCCCTGAGGCCCTTACAAGCCTAGCCAAGAATTTAGTCCATGTTCTGACAAGTCAGCACCTGATGCCCCTGTCCAGCAGGGAAACAGGTAGAATCCCAGGGGTGTATTTTCTGTTCCTCATCCAGCTATCCAGGTTGTGCTTAAAAAGGGATAATGAGGTGCTCTGCTTGATGTGAAGAGGGAGTCTATTCTACAGAAGGACGAGTTTATGAGACACAAATCTGTCCCATCAACAAGTCCTGTTGATGTCACAGACCAGGTTGAGGTCATGCGTGCAGGTTACTTGAATGGAGCTTGACTTGCGGATATGCAACAGTCCCATCAAGGCAGGGTCTGAGATTTCTTTGTTTGTCAGACAGAGGTCACCTCTGAAGAGTCTGTATGAGTCTGCAAGTGTCACTGTGATGGTGGAATAAGAAATGTGTAGACTTGTCCTAATAAGCCAACACTATACATAAAAGTGCATCATACCATGTCAAGTGTTCTCAGGATGTAAATTACTACAACTGTTATAGAAAGACTATGTAATGAAATAGCAGCAGTGGCCATCAATACATTAGCTCACATCACAGATTGTAATACCCTCTTGTAGTGATACTGTATATCCACAGTTCAACATAGCCCATGTCAGTGACATGTCAAATGTTCATAGGGTCATAGGACATTATTAGGCCAACATCACATAAATCCTAGCCATTATTATACAATTTAAAACAAACTCTCTATATCTATATGATGGAAGACAGTACGACTATTGTGCATATGTGTGTATTTGTTGGATTGCATTTCATACTGCCACTACCCATATGGGACATGTACACCACACCATGCATACTTAACAATCACACATGCAGTGGTCTGGAGATGACTTGCAGAGGCTCATGGAAGGACTTTGCTTCATGATGTGTGTATGCATATTTGATATGTGGACATCCTCAACTTCTCTGCAGGAAGGATGCCATGTGGCCAGAGGAAAGAAGAGAATGGTGGATGCATGGGGCTACATTAATTATTCTCCTAAATGGTAGTGAAATGAAGAGTGATCCCAAAGATCATACAATGACCATAATGTACCACCAACCACACACCCACAGCAGTAGACTGGACCTGATTTGAACATCACACCTGTGTAGGTATAGAAGATGAATATCATGTAATGCAACATATAACACTAGCACCAACACATATGTCTGACTTTAACAGTGTCATTTTATCCTTCATGGAGCATGATAGTATCACTATATGCTGAGAAAAACATGTTGGGTGGAGTGTGTGCATGGACGTGGAGTCACATCTCTATATAAAATTGTCTCAAAAATAATATTTGGATGTATACACACTCAAGTTGCCTGTTGTTAGATTAGAATCCCTATATATCTAGGTAAAAAAGCTTGAAAGCATAGTGACTGTTACTGCCACAGCACAGGTTTGTCTTGAATACCATCAGATTGCATGTTATACAGGATGAAATCATTGGTGTATGTTACAAGAAGATGTTCAGAGGATGTTCTAACATAGCTGTGGACTCACATGTTGCTCTAAAATTGTCAACATACCGATTGTTGAATGCACACACAAGCTAGTTGACTGTGATGAGAATAGAACCCCTACCTGACTATATATGTATATATATATATATATATATATATATAGAGAGAGAGAGAGAGAGAGAGCACAGTAATTAATGCATGCACAACAGCACAAGTCTGTTTTGCACAGTGTCAGATAACACTTTATAGCTGATGCACGCACAACAGCACAAGTCTGTTTTGCACAGTGTCAGATAACACTTTATAGCTGATGACATTAGCAGTGTCTGGTGAGAAGAAGATGGTACTAAGAGTATCTCATATGCTGGTTAAAACGGTCTCTTGAATGTCATCCTAGGGAACACAAATACACACACACAACAGTTAACTGCAGTGAGATTAGAACCCCTACATAAGTACACCAGCTAGAGAACTCAGTACTTAATGTAAGCACCGCAACACAAGTCTGAATTGTATAGTGTTGCTGGACAATTTATTGTGGATGACATCATCATTGGATGTTTGAGAGAAGATGTTGGGAGACCTACATGAAATGTTTGGGTAGCCATGTATGACTGTCAAGATATTAGTTCTGCATAGAACCAGACTGATGATAATAGGATACAAGATGATGTTCCTCTGACTATGCACACACACTTACACATACATTGAGGCACACACATAGTGTGGCTGCTGTGCAAATTTAACACACATGAAAGTATTTTTTTCCCATCTGCAAAGCACAGTATTTAATGATTGCAACACCCCTGAAGTATATCTTGCTTGTCATAGTGGACTTTATAGATGATGCCATCATCATTATATGATGTGGTCAACATATCCTGTAATGAGAGTGGTGTGCAAAGTGTGGATGTATTATTTTGTGTTGTATTTCCAATGTGCATGTACACTTTAAAAGGCAGCTTGACAAACTAGATGCAAAAAGCTGTCAGGAATGCATGTATCAGAAATGAGACATATGTTGTTGTTTCCCAGGATGTTGTGTACATTGCACACTTAAATTGTCACATACAGACACACACATTTTTTTGTGATCATATTTGTGTGCCCATATTTGTACAGAATTGCTGCCCACATTAATACATGTATGCAACAATCTGAATGTCTATTGCCATTATAAAGGTTCACATGGTATATAACAATGCAGTTGTGCTATTTATTTCTGTAGTGTAGTCGACATGTGGGAACAAGTACTGACATACCAAGTTTCAAGTGCATGGGTGCAGGTAACACATGACTGAGTATTAATATGTGTTCAGTCATTAAAAACTGCCTTCCCTTTAGTTGTGTATTTACATGGATTTAATGGAATGAAGACTACCTGCTTAGCAAACATAAGTTATATATGCTAATAAGCACTTTCCAGGGTGCACCAGCAAGCTGCTCATTTGCATGATCAATGGCAAATTGATTCACATGCGAGATGTGCATTTAAACATGCCTACTTGAACTTAATAAGTACTTATCCATGCTGGTTATGGTAGACACAGCTAAAAGATACTATGGTGTTCATAAGTAGTTCATATTGGAAATGTCATAAATCGAATAACCTTAAAAAACGTATTTATACTACTTTCTCCATTTGCCTGTAGTTACATGATGAGCAAATACAGGTCTCTGCTTCATTCAAAAAATTATAAGAATTCTATTGGTTCACTTTCCTCTGTGCAAACATGCTAAGCTGATAGAATTCTGGAGTACTATCAACTCCCTGCTCCACACTGGTTCACCTACCATCCGTAACCCTTTCCCCTATCACTCTCCCTCTGAAACTGCAGACTTACTCAACAAACTGCTGAAGAAGTCTTGTATTAAATGAGACAAAAGTGTTCAATCTATTATTCTGGTGTTGCGTTCTCTGTGCTGTGCAGTGTTTTCTTTGTTAATACCCAACAAACACTTCATAGACAGCATCTCCAAACTCCTACCCTCTGGTAACTCTGCTCATCCCAACTCTTATGTGTCACCCTCACCTACCACTAAACCTCTATGCTCCCCTGTCTCTCAGCCTTTTACCTTGAGACCTGTTTCTACTAAATATATCAAATCCCTGCTTATTAAACTAAAACCATGCTCTCCCTCCACTGATAACCCCCCCTCATTTTCTGAAAATTGCTGCTGACTCTATTGCATATCTTGTATCTATCTTAATCAACCACTCCATTCAGGAAATTACCGTACTGGAAATAGGGAAATCCTTCTATACCACTCCTCTGCACAAAGGTAGCAACTCTGATGAATCCTCTAACTATAGACCAATTGCTATTCTCTCACCTCTCTCTAAGATCCTTGAAAAATGGATATATACTCAACTACTGTCCTATCTTATTCACAAAAATCTCCTCACTCCCTCGCAACATGGTTTCCGCCATAAACACAGCACCTCGGCTGCCTTACTATCCTTTACTCAAAAGGTTGCAGAAGCTAGGGACAACAACCTCCTCATCTCCAGTCTATTCCTTAATCTCTCTAAAGCCTTTGACACTGTGTCTCATCCCATCCTTCTTAACAAACTCTCAGTCCTAAACCTCTCTCCTTCTACTCTTGGCTGGTTCCAATCCTACCTTACTGGCAGAAAACAAGCTGTTAGATGGCAGCAGGCTTTCTCACCCTTCCTTCTGTTCAAACAGGAGTACCCCAAAGCTCCATACTTGGACTGCTCCTTTTCAACATTTTTACCAACAACCTACATTCTTCCTGCAGCTTCTTATCTGTACTACAATACGCAGACGACTCTACTCTTTTATCTATCTCCAATACTATCTCTGAACTACACACACTAACACAGAATTACTTTATCTCTGTTGAAAAATGGATCAGAAACAATCAACTAATCCTTAACCCTAAGAAAACTCAACTCCTTCTCTTCCTACCTCAGATACTCTCTCACCTCAAATCCAATTTTTCTCTTTCCACCCTAGATGGCACCACTATCTCCTCTGTGTCACCCACTAAATGCCTCGGGGTAATAATTGATGACTGACTAAAATTTGACTTGCACATACAACAGGTCATCAAAAAAACCCACCAAAAACTTGGACTACTTTATAGGAACAAAAAATTCCTCACTACTGCCACTAAACGCACTCTTGAGCAGGCATTTCTCTTACCTAGTCTTCTGTATGCTTCCCCATCCCTACCAATATCCAAATACCTCAATGCAGAAACTGAAGCAAACATACAACAAATCTGACACATTTATTCTAAAAGTGAAACTAAAAAATGGCAGGCAGAAATAGCGTAAAATGTTTAATTCAAACTTTAACTAAAATACAAAAAGATAAAAGATGAGTGCTTTCATACCAAACTAGGTACTTCTTCAGATCTAACTCAAACAACTCTAAGCATCATTAAATATGTTAATGTTTAAGACCACGTGACCTTAACAATGGCTTAATTGGAATATGGTCATTAAACCCTTTGCCATTAGTTGCTTGCAGCATGGTAATCCATTTTATTTCATTCAATTCAATTCATGGTGTTAGAAATCTTTAAGCCTGGGTTGAGAGGAGGAGATGTTAAAACTCACACTGAGCATCTTGTCATACATTAACCCATACACTGCCTTGACAGCCCATCTGCATTGGCATTGCTGACCCCACTATGGTGCTGCGCTGTCACTTCATATGCCTGCAACCCTAGACTTCACCTTAATAACTTGCCATTTTGCTGGCTGGTTTGATATAGCCATTCTAAGAGATTGAGGTCTATAACCCCAGTGAATTTCCTTCCATACAGATAGGGATGAAGTTTTTGCAGTGCCCATACTATGGATAGACATTCTTTTTCTACATCTGCATAACATTCCTGCCTGGGTTGGAGCCTATGGCTGAGATATATAATAGGGTGCTCTTCTCCCTCTGAGCAAACCTGGCTGAGTTCAGCCCCCACCCAATTGTTTGAAGCATCTACCTACACAACAAATTCTTTACTGCAATCTGGAATGGCTAACATCTGGCATAGGGGGTCCTCCCAAAGCCCCTTTAAGCTTTTGAAATGCCTTATTACATACTCGGTTCACACAACCTTATCTGGCCTGTTTTTCCTCATCAGGTCTGTGAGAGGAGCAACCATTGTACTATACATTGGGAACACACTTTCGATAGTAACCTGCTGTCTCTAAGAATGCCCTTCCTTGCTTTTTGTAACAGGAGCAGGCCATGCCTGAATAGCTTCCACTTTGGTAGGTTCTGACCTGATCTATATGTCCCAGGTAGGAGGCCTGTGCCATACCCATCTGACACTTACTGGGCTTAATGGTCAACCCTGCTCTTTGCAGTCTGCCCAGGGCCTCCCTGACATGCTGAAGGTGATCTTGCTAGGAATGGCTGTAGATAGTAATATCACTCAGGTAAACAAGGGCATAATCTCCTGCTTCTGCTAGAATATGATCTATGAGCCTCTGGAAGGTTGCTGGGGCAGTTTGCATCCCAAAGGGCACCTTTGTGACCTCATATAATTCAAAGGAGTCACAAAGACTGACTTCCTCTAGCGGTGGGAGTCCATTGCACCTGCCAATAGCCCTTGGTCAGATTTATAGTGGTGAGATACTTAGCCCCACCCAGCTGTTCTAAGGCATCTGCCCTAAGCAGGGGGTAAGCATTTGACTCTTCATGACTGTTTAATTTTCTGTAGTCCACACAGAACCTGGTCCTGCCATCCTTCTTTGGTACTAGCACCACTGAAGAGGCCCAGAGATTGCTGGACTCCTGGATTACTCCCAGTTCTAACATTTCCTGTATCTCGTTCCTCAGAGTCTGTCGGAGTCACTCAGGCACCCTGTAATGGGCCTGCTTAATAGATCTTTGGGGTCCTGTATCCACAGGGTGGTGCACCAGGAGGACACCTCCGGTTTTCTAGTGAACATGTCACCAAACTCCTGTAACACTGTTTGGATTTCTCAAACTTGAGTAGAGGATAGCCGCTGAAACATTTCTACCCCTTTCACTGAGGTGTCAGTCCGAGCCTCACTGAGGAGATCAGTCACCAGATCCCCCTCAGAATTCTCCTGCCACCCACTGCAAATACTCAGCAGAAGGGCACCTCTATCATGGTAAAACTTCATCATGTTAAAATGATACAGTTTGTGCCCCTGCCTCTTGCCTAACAGTTTTACCACGTAGTTAACATCACTGACCTTCCCTGCCACTTTGAAGGGTCCTTCCCAAGCTGCCTGCAGCTTATTGTGTCTGAAAGAAATGAGCACCATAACCTGCTGTCCGACAGCATACTCTTGGGCTCGAGTATTCCTATCATACCAGAACTGTTTCGGCTGTTGGGCTCCTGCCAGGTTCTCCTGGGCCAAGCCCATGAGCTCCCTAAGCCTTGTCCTGAGGTTTAGGACATATGGCACAACAGAGGCCTTGGAATTCACACTCACCCTCCCACTCATCAAGAATCAAATCCAAGGGCCCCCTCACCCTATGCCCATACAGCAACTCAAAGGGTGAAAAACCTGTCGATTCCTGCGGTACCTCTCTGTATGTAAACAGCAGATTGGGCAAATATTTGTCCCACTCTCTCTTAAACTGATTTGCAAATGCCCTTAGCATGGTCTTCAGTGTAGAGTTTAACCTCTCCGCAAGACCATTAGTCTGGGGGTGGTGGGGATAGACTTTAGATGCTTCAACCCACAGCACTCCCACAGACAAGCCAGCAGGTCTCACATGAAATTGTCAGTTAGTATTTCTCTCAGGAAATGTATCCTGCTGAAAGTCTCTAACAAAGCATTTGCCACCTTTTCTGCCTCGGTGGAGGATGGAGCCACCACCTCAAGGTATCTAGTAGCATAATCTACTACAGTTAGAATAAATTTCTTCTCTGTGGAACTTGGGGCACTCAAAGGCCCCACAATATACATAGCTATCCTCAGAAATGGCTCCTCAATCACAGACAAAGATATCAAAGGAGATCCTGCCTTACCTACATTTTGGCACTGCTCAAAGATTGTGCAGTACCCTGTTACATCCCTCACAATCCTAAGCCAATAAAGGTTCTGCATAATTCATCTCTTGGTATGCTTTATGCCCATATGACCTGCAAATGGAATGTCATGGGTTATAGCTAGAAGGGCCAGATGGTAGGGACTGGGCACTACCAACTACTGTAATCCCCTCCCTCTAGCCCTCCCTCAGAGGTTCACTGTCTATACAGTAACCCTTTGTTCCAGTATATAGACTCCCCCTTTCCTTGAGAATCAGGTACCTCCTTAGCTACCTCCCTCAAGCCTTATAATATAGGGTCAGAGTTCTGAGCCCATCTCAACTCTGCCTCTGTGACCCCTCCCAGCTCCCCTTTCACAGGAAGTCTGGTATCTTCTGACAGCAGTGCCTCACTGTCAGCCTGGGTAGTACCACTCATTTCTGCCCTTGCAGTCACCCTGTCCAAGGGAACATCAGTACTTATTAGCATCTGTTTCTCACCTTCAGGCTCACTGGTACTGGATAGCTCCCTCCCTGAAATAGCCACATCACTAGCCCTGGCTTCAGGTGTGGGGTATGTCTGGATCTCCACCAGGCTACTGGCCCCACATGCCTGACTCCAAGCCTGAATGTGTGTAACTGTATGCACACAAGGTACTGCATTTTTAAAATCATTCCCTATCAATACATCTGCAGGGATATCCTCAAACACACTTACTCACTTGCTTCATTTTCCACCTTCCCAGTCAAATTGAACCCTGGCCAAAGGCATTTACAATGGAGTTCCTCCTAAAGCTCAGACTGGAGCGGACTGCCCAAGCAAGTACTTCTCCTCTTTAACCACTCTAGGCTTCACAATGCTTATGTCCGAGGCTGTGTCTCTTAGCAGTAGCCTGTTTTCCATCCACTGAGATAGGATACAAATTCCAGTGATAGTTTGTTACCCCTATTGTCTCCAGACAACTTACCACTGGCATGCTGTTATCCCCACTTGCTGGCTCCTCACCTTTTTCCCCCAACTTGCTTCAGTGGACATTTGTATGCTACATGGCCCCTCTGGTTACATTTAAAACATCTAAACCCTGATCCTGGCTGTGTTCCTGAACTAGTGACTCCCACTTTTACTGGTGGAGTCTGTTGGGGTGGTTTAGGCTGCCCACCATGGGGTCCCTTATATCCATGGGCAGCACTGGGCATTGTCTTCTTCTGCAGTTGTGCCCTGCTTGCCAAGTAAAGATCCCCTTTTCCCCCAGCTCATCTGCAGAGTTGCCGTAGTGGTCTGCCAACCAGATTTTTATGTCCTCAGGCAAAGTGCTAAGGGCTTGTTCCCTCACAAAAAGATCTGCCAGCCTTTCAAAAGTGGTGACCTGATATCCACTCACCCACTTATGAAAATAAGTTGCTTAGCTCAGCAATATAATCACATACACTTTCATCTGCCCTAAGTCTATGCTCACAAAATCGTTTTCTGTAAGCTTCAGGTGTTAACTTAAAACATTCCAATAAACATTGTTTAATCTTTTCATAATTTAAACAATACTTATCAGACAATTTAGAAACAGCAGTTACAACTTTACCATGGAGTAAAGGGGTCAGGAACCGTACCCAGAGCCCTTGGTCAACATCATATAGTTTATATCTTTCAAATATCTGAATAAAAGTATAAAAATTATCACCTTCTGTATACCGTGGAAGAACGTTACCAACCGTTGTTGCTTCAGGGGTTCAGTTATTCCCTTCCCCCTTACCTCCACATTCCTGTTGAACAGTCTGCATGTCCCACTCATGTTGACTCCTTATTTTATTTGGCCTCCAAATACTGCTGTCTCTCTGCCAATTCTAATTACTTATGATTTGCCTCCAGTTCGTCTCTTTAACTTCAGGTCAGTTTTTAAGTCATCTGAGGAAAAGGTGAACTGTCCTGTTTCTGAGGGCTGTACATCCCTTCACTAGATTGGTTGGCCTCCTGGATGCTGGTCTGTGCTGCAGCTGCAACTAAGGCTGAAACCATTTCTTCTTTAGTCAGGTTGGCATTCATCATTCCTTTTGGATTTGCACACCTTAGACAACTGGTTCACTGTCAGCTTGCAATAATCCTCTGCTGACACCTTTTGTCTGCTTTCCCTGACTAAACTAAACTAAAGAAAATAAATGAAACTGTTGTAAAAAATGAAACTCTGTGTGTTTACCTTATGGCTGCTGTGAGTACACACACTTTTAGTGACAACTGCTTAAAGGCTACATAAGTTCCATTAATATCCACACCGCTTCTCACCAATATGCAACTTCTCTCCTCTGGGAGACAGATCAAGGAGCCTCTGTCTTCACCACTGACACTGGTGGGGAATGTTCACTGTGAGAAAAATGGACACACACAGTATTTTCAGATGCAGCTCTCTGCACCAAGTACAATTTCCCTTAAGAGCACACAGGGAATGCACAATCCAGTCCTAGGGCTGGGCTTTCTCTCCAGGCCCCAAATAAGACTCCCCACTGACCACTATAGAGCTGAGTCCTTAGCTGGGTATTCCAAGCCACGTCCTCCACCACTCTTTCTGTGATATCAGTGTTCTCAGTGTCCCTGTTCAAAGCAACACACACACACACACACACACACACACACACACACACACACACACACACACACACACACACACACACACCTGCGAAAGGCGGGCACAGCTTATCCATTCTGCCACCTCCACCCAGACTGTAAGGTAGATTTATTGCCACCATAACATCCAAAGGCAGTTTCATTAAGGCTCTTACCAGGATACCCAATTACACTTCATAGGTTCATAGGTAGGTACTAGGCTATCGGCCCTGGGGCCTATACAAGCCCAGCCAAAAAGGTACCCTGGCTTTTGTCACCCAAGAAAATTATTTTCCTGTGCCACTGTTGAGCAGAGCCACAGAGGTGATCCCCAGGGTGAGTTTCCTATTTCCCATCCAATCATCAAGATTTTTCTTGAAGAGTGCTAATGAGGAGCTTTGTTTGATAAAGATAGGTAGTTTATTCCAGAGAATGGGAAGTCTCTGGGACAGGAATCGATTCCTCCGGCTCTGGGTTTGACATAGCTTTGTATGTTAGGCAGAGATCACCTCTGAATAGGCGATAAGCTTTTAGCTTTACCAGAAAGGCTCATCCAGACTCTGCTACACTTTGCTGTGAAGGAAAGGTTAGTTTGCTTTTATTTTTTGTATTACTGTATTGCCTTTCTATATTTTGAATACTGTAGTTCATAGGTTCATAGGTTCATAGGTTCATACTAGGCTATCTGCCCTAGGGCATTTATAAGCCTAGCCAGAGTGTGTATGGCTTTCGCCACCCATTTTAAATTAATTTTGCTATGCCCTTTTTCGAGGTTAGTATACTGCGCTTCTGTCTAACAGTGACACAGAAGTGATACCCGGGGTAAACCTACGATCTCCCATCCACTTATCAAGATTCCTCTTGAAGAGAGTCAATGAGGGACTCTGCCTAACCTGGACTGGGATTTTATTCCAGAGTGAAGGGAGCCTCTGGGTTATGAATCTGTCCCTCCAGCATGTCCTATTTATTTCAGTGCTGAGGTTTAAGTCCCTCAGCGTAGCTCGATGGGATTTGGATTTTCTGAGGTGCAGCATGTCCATTAATTCCGGGTTGGACATGGCTTTATAAGTCAGGCACAGATCGCCTCTGAGCAGGCGGTATGCCACTGAGTAGAGCTGGAGTTTCAGCATCTGTTTGAGCCCCTTGATCCTCTTGGTGAGGTACTTTTGGGGTCTTTCCAGTTGCTGCAGGTGTCTGGTAAGGTACATCCCAAAAGGGCATTGTACTCAATTATGGGCCTGATGAGGGATGAGTAAAGAGGCACGATGACCTCCCCTGATCTAGATGTGAATCCCTTCATGATTAGGTGGGCTATATAAAATGTTTTTCTAACCACTTTGGCCACGTGGTTGTCAAATGAGAGATTGCTATCAACTTGGGTCCCCAGGTCCCTAATTACTTCTTTGTACTTAATGGATTACCACCTATGTGGTAATTTGTGGGCACTTTGTTTTTGCCAAAGGGGATGACTATACACTTTTTGGCGTTTAGCTTGAGGCCATGGCTCTGGCACCAGTTGTCTGTTTCTATGAGGCCCTTTTGGAGGATGCTTGTGTCAGCTGGAGAGTCTATTATGGTGCCCAGTTTGCAGTCATCTGCGAACTTGGTCAGCCACAGTCCTTCCATGTTGGCCTGTACCTCCGAGAAATATATACCGAACAAGAGAGTTTGTTTTCTTTACCTTGTGTTTTGCTTGCATTCTGTTTTAACAGCATATTAAAACTTCAAAAGAGACCACAGCTCTCTCTGTTCTGAGTCAGGCAGAATTTTTTCCCGCCCTCCCACCCATTTAAGTTGTCTTGTTACTTGTTAAATACCACTGTCTTTCTAGTTGCCCGCCTCTTATGTTAATCTGACCATATATCTCATTTCTCTCTACTTTCACTGGCTTATGTGAGTAATCACAAAATCATCATTTTTGAAATCCCACCCCTTCAATTATTTAAATTTATTGGCCATCCTACAGTATTTCATAGTACCAAAATACAAAAGTGACCACCCCTCTCAATCCATCTTGCTGTTTTAAAAATAGTAACTCTCCACTAAACCTTAACTTTTTAAACAGGTAAAACTCAAGTTACCTACTTTCACATCTAACTTCTCTAGTGCACACTGCAGAGTGCATTCTTTTCAATCTTACCTTTAAGCATCCCTGTGACTAGCACTTTCTCTAATACCTGCTGGAAAGCACTAGGAAGCCTTAAACTCATACAAACACTGAACTCTCCTTGTTAACAAGGAGAAATTAATAGTAGGCACTAAACAGCCTATAATTGCAAAGTACCTTGCTAAGGAAACAGCTCCTATACTTTACAAAGAAAAAAAAAGCCCCAAACCAGGCATGTCCAAGGGTCAGCTTCGGTGATTTCTCCTGTCCACCTGGTGAATCTGGGCATACTGGGGCAATGCAGCAATTGCCTCATGTACACAGACAACCCTCTCCTCCTACCACCCAACACTACAACCTGTGAGAGATGCACTTACATAGCCAAAATGGAAGCAAAGCTCTCTCCACCCAAAATTGTGCTAAACAGTCAAGAGGAGAAGGTTAACACCCACACTACACCTCAAGCAACACATAGCCCTTCTAAACCCGCACCACAAACACCCACATATAGCAACACTAAATCCACATATGCAGAGGCCCTTAACTGTAACCTGCCCAAGCAACAAAGACCTCTGAAGCTGAAACGCAAACAAACACCAATCACAACCAATGTGTCACATAGTTCACAACACCAGTGTGCCACCCAGCAACAGCCCCTAAGGCAAGACAATGTACCTAACACTTTAGTCATAGGTGACTCTATAGTCCGGCACACTGATGTCCCTCTCACCAGGTTGAATAAGGAGAAAATTACAGTCAGCTGCCTGTCGGGTGCCAGGATCCGCCACATAACGCATGCACTCAAGTCACTCCACAACAAGTACAAATATGACTCTGTCATTGTCCATGTTGGAGTGAATGACTTGAGACGTACCTCCCTGGACTACATGAAAAGAGACATGGAAGAGCTCTCGGATCATGTGGCTCAGGCAGGTATGACCCTAGCCCTGAGTAGCATCCTGCCTTCGCCCAGAATGATACCACAATATAAGGATAAAATGATTGACTTCAACAATTGGCTAAGCTTATGGTGTCATTCAAAGGGGATCCAGTATCTGTCTGCCTGGGATGACATGATTGACAGACCACGATGCTTTGCCAGAGATGGCCTGCACCTGTCGTCCCTGGGATTCAGGTTGCTGGTTAAGGCTCTTGCCACCTCTATAGTGCCTTTTTTAGGCAAACTTCAAAGGACAAAACCACCACCGTAACAGGTACAAGCATGCAAAATCTGAATGTAATGCTACTCAATGCTAGAAGTCTAAACCTCAAAATGCACTCTCTCGAGGCACTCCTAAAAATGGAGAACATCGATATCTGTGCAGTAACTGAGACCTGGTTCAAGGCTCCAGAGAGCACCCCTGCAATACCAGGCTACAACTCTTACCACACTTTTCGGCCACCAAACCAGGACTGAAACACTAAAGGTGGAGGAGTGTCAATATTCACCAAGGATATTCACACCACCAGGCTAGTTGGCCAACACAATGTGTCTGAAATTCTCCAAGTGCAACTAACACTAGGTAAGACTGCAATCCAAATTGTAGCTTGCTACAGATCCCCCACCATACCCCAAGATTCTCACTACACCTTTCTAAATATAGTGGAAAATATTAAGATAGAACCAAACACCCTAATACTGGGTGATTTTAACTACCCTGCCATTAACTGGGAAAACTACTCATGTCCCAACACCTTTGCGTAACGGTTCTTGGAATTCATAAATTCCAACGCCCTGGATCAACTAATCCATAGTCCCACCAGGGGCTCCAATATCCTAGACCTGGTCATTACCAACATGGGAAATCAATGCTCCATACCTATGGTCACCCCCTCGTTAGTCAGGTCTGACCATAAGCTAATCACCCTTAACATCCACATCCCACCCCCACCCCCAGTAAAGAAACCACCATAAAAAATTCTCCAAAGCCAACTTCATGCTACTCAAGTCAGAAGTGACAAACTTCATGACACCCATGCAGACGGGAACTGAAAGTTCAACTGCTGAATCCTACACTAAGGCACTGTACGAGCACATCCACTCATGCATGAATCATGCCATCCCAAATAGAACCAAAATGCTCTCATCCAAAAAAGGAAGCCAATCTGGTGGTCCCCTGCCATAAACAAACTTTACAACAAAAGGAAGAAACTTTTGCAGAAAAGAGGAATATCCCAGGATGCAAAAAACTCCCTTACTAGCCTCAGTAAGAAACTGAGATGCCTCATAAAATCCTCCAAAGCTAGTTACGAAAATAAAATTGGCAAAGATTCCAAAGACAACCACAAAGCATTCTATAACTATGTCAAGAATCTAAATGGCAATGCTCAGATCTGCTCTGAGCTAAAACAGAATGGCATTAAATATACTGATCCGAAGGATATTGCCAATATTCTGGCAGATCGATTCAGTGCCAACTTCACCCCCCTCTCACCCCTAAATGGCCCATCTCAATACCGGAAGATTGCCAAATTCCAGTAATAACGGCCACACAGGTACAAAACGCACTCTCTAAAGCCAAGAATACAGCATCCCTGGGACCAGATGACATCCCGGGCTGTGTACTACATGAACTACAATATGAACTGGCACCTCACCTAAGTGTCATGTTTAATCATAGCCTCACCTCAGGTTTCGTGCCCACTGAGTGGCGCAGAGCTACAGTTATCCCAATCCACAAGGGGGGATCCACCTTGGATCCCAGAAACTACCGTCCCATCAGTCTGACGAGCCTGATCTGCAAGGCCATGGAGCGTATTATCATGGAACTTATAAACAAAGACATTGGCAACCTTCAAACACTGGACCCCACCCAGTTTGGGTTTGTGAAGGGCCGATCTTGTCTCCTGAACCTGATTGACTTCTTTGAATCAGTCTCCAGAGCCATGGACAAGGGTAAGGTTGTCCACACAGCCTATCTAGACCTTGCCAAGGCCTTTGACACCATCCCCCACTCTGGAATCATAGATAAACTTACTAAGTTGGGCATTAATCCCTATGTCACCCAATGGGTTGCTAAATGGCTTACTGATAGAACCCACACTGTAAAAGTAGCCGACTCCAAATCCAGCTCCAGACAAGTGACAAGTGGAGTACCTCAGGGTTCAGTCCTGGGGCCACTCTTGTTTGGCATCTACTTCTCTGAAGTACAGGTCAACACTAAGGGACTCTGGCTAACAAAGTTTGTAGATGACTGCAAACTGGGAGCCATTATTGAATCCCCAAATGATGTGGGTACTCTACAAAAGGGCCTTACAGAAACAGATGCTTGGTGCCAGAGCCATGGGCTCAAGCTCAATCCCAAGAAATGTATTGTTATCCCTTTGGGAAAAAACATGTATCCATGAATTACCATATAGGTGGCAGTACACTAAACACAGAAAGTGTGATAAGAGACTTAGGGACACAGGTGGACAGTGGTCTCACCTTCAATAACCACATTGCCACAACAGTCAGGAAATCCTTCTATGTGGCACACCTCATCACGAAGGGCTTTTCATCCAGAAAAAAGGAGGTCATTGTCCCACTGTACTCATCCCTCATTAGACCCATTATAGAATACAACGCCCCATTTGGTATGTACCTCTCAAGACATCTGCAACAACTGGAAAGGCCTCAGAAATACCTCACTAAAAGAATCACAGGCCTAAAGCAGATACCCTACGCTGACCGCCTTAAAAAACTCCAGCTATACTCTTGCATATCGTCTACTCAGAGGCGATCTCTGCTTAACATACAAGGCCATGTCAAACCCAGAGCTGTTGGACATGCTACACTTAAAGAAATCCCAATCCCTCAGAGCTACACGCTCCAGGGATCTAAACCTTGTCATCACAATAAACAAAACATGCTGGAGGGATAGGTTCCTGACCCAGAGACTCCCCAGACTCTGGAATAGATTGCCCATACATGTCAAGCAGAGTGCCTCTTTGGACCTCTTCAAGAGGAACCTTGACGATTGGATGGGAGAAAGGAAATTCACCCCAGGGATCACGTCTGTCGCCCTGCTAGACAGGGGTCCAGGAAAGTAAATAATGTGGGAAGAAATAGCCAGGGAATTGTTATGGCTAGGCTTGTATAGGCCCTAGGGCTGATAGCCTAGTACCAACCTATGAACCTATATGCGATGGACTAAAGCTGGAGTTTTTTGAGACGGTCTGCGTAGGGCATCTGTTTGAGGCTGGTAATCCTCTTTGTGAGGTATTTCTGCAGCCTTTCCAGTTGTTGTAGATGTCTTATGAGGTACATACCAAAAGGGGCGTTGTACTGTATAATGGGTCTAATGAGTGATGAGTAGAGGGGAACAATGACCTCTTTTTTTCTGGATGAGAAATGTTTTGTGATGAGGTGTGTCATGTAGAAGGATTTCCTGACTACTGTGGTGATGTGATTATCAAAGGAGAGACTACTGTCCACCTGTGTCCCAAGGGCTCTTATCACACTTTTGGTGTTAAGTATACTACCGCCTATCTTGTAGTTCATGGGTATAGAGTTTTTACGAAAGGGGATGACAATGCACTTTTTGGCATTGAACTTGAGGCCATGGCTTTGACACCAGGCATCTGTCTCAGTGAGGCCCTTTTGTAGGATGTCCACATTAGGAGTTTCGATTATGGCGATAGTTTGCAGTCATCTACGAACTTCATTAGCCAAAGACCTTCTGTGTTAGCCTGTACTTCAGAGAAGTAGATAGCAAACAGGAGAGGACCCAGGACTGAACCCTGTGGTACTCCACTTGTCACTGGTCTGAAGTCGGATTTGGAGTCTGCTACTTTCACAGTGTGGGGTCTGTCAGTGAGCCAGTTGGCAACCCATCTTGTGACATATGGATTTATACCTAGTTTAGCGAGTTTATCTATAATTCCAGAGTGGGGGATGGTGTTGAAAGCCTTGGCAAGATCTAGATAGGCTGTGTGAACCACCTTATCCTTGTTACGCCTTTGGTGACTGCTTCAAAGAAGTCTATCAGGTTTAGGAGACATGATCTGCCTTTTACAAACCCGAACTGGGTGGGATCCAGAGTTTGGAGACTACCAATGTCTTTGTTTATAAGTTCCATGATGATACATTCCATGGACTTGCAGACCAGGCTCATAAGGCTAATGGGGCGGTAGTTCCCAGGGTCCGTGGTGGCTCCCCCCTTGTGGAGTGGGATAATCATTGCTGTGCTCCATTCAGCAGGCATGAAGCCTGAGATGAGGCCATGACTGAACATGGTACTTAGGTGGGGTGCCAGTTTGTTCTGTAGTTCGTGTAGAATGCAGCCTGGGATGTTGTCTGGTCCCATGGATGCTGTGTTCTTTGCTTTGGAGAGTGTGGTTTTAACCTGTGCAGCTGTGATTACAGGAACTTTGCATTCTTCCGGTATAGAGATGAGCTCTTTAGGGGGTGAGAGAGGGGTAAAGTTAGCACTGAAACTATCTGCCAGGATGTTGGCAATATTAGTTGGGTCTATATATTTAGTGCCATTGTGCTGTAACTCAGAGGAGATCTGAGTGTTGCCATTGAGATTCTTGACATAGCTATAGAATTCTTTGTGGTTGTCTTTAGAATCAGTGGCGATTTTGTTTTCGTAAGTAGCTTTGGAGGATTTTATCAGGGATCGCAGCTTCTTACTGAGGCTGACCAGGGAGCTCCTCCACTTGTGGGATTTTACTCTCTTTTGCAAGAGTTTCTTCCTTCTGTTGCACAGTTTGTTTATGGCAGGGGACCACCAGATTGGCTTCCTTTTTTTGGAGGATAGCATCTTGGTTCTTTTTGGGATAGCACGATCCATGCACTCATGTAAGTGCTTATAAAGTGCAATTGTGTAGGATTCAGTAGTCGTAACTGTATTGTCCATCTGCATGGGTGTCATGAAGTTCACCACTTCTGTCTTAAGAAGCATGAAGTTTGCTTTGGAGAAAATTTTTACCATGGTTTCCTTAATGGGGATGGAGGCAGGATGTGGATATCTAGGATAATTAGCTTATGGTTGGATCGGACCAATGAGCCGTTGGCTTCAGGTGTGGAATACCGGTCACTCATATTGGTAATGACTAGATCTAGGATATTGTTGCCCCTGGTGGGGGTGTGGATAAGTTGATCCAGGGCATTGGAGTTTATGAATTCTAGAAAGTGTTGAGCGAAGGAGTTGGTACATGAGTAGTTTTCCCAGTTAATGGTGGGGTAGTTGAAATTGCCCATTATTAGGGTGTTTGGTTGAACCCTAATATTTTCCAGTACATCAAGAAAAGAGGAGTGGGAATCCTGGGGCATGGTGGGTGATCTGTAGCAAGCTACAATTTGGATTGCAGTTTTGCCCAGAGTTAGTTGCACTTGGATAACCTCGGCTGCATTATGCTGAGCAACTAGCCTGGAGGTGTGGATATCCTTAATGAATATGGACACACCTCCGCCTTTGGTGTTCCAGTGTGATATGAGTTATAGCCTGGTAGTGCAGGGGTGCTCTCTGGAGCCTTGAACCAGGTCTCAGTCACTGCACAGGTATCGATGTTCTCCATTTTAAGGAGTGCCTCGAGTGAGTGCATTTTGAGATTTGGACTTCTAGCATTGAGTAGCATCACCCTCAGTTTTTGCTTGCCTGTTCCTGTTAAGGTGGTGAATTTGTCATTTGAGCCTTGCCTAAAAAAGGCACTATAGGGGCGGCAAGAACCTTAGCCAGTATCCGGAATCCCAGGGGTGACAGGTGCAGGCCATCTCTGGCAAAGCATCATGGTCTGTCGACCATGTCATCCCAGGCAGACAGATACTGGTTCCCTTTAGAATGGCACCAGAAGCTTAGCCAATTGTTGAAGTCAATCATTTTGTCCTTGTACTGCGGCATCATTCTGGGTGATGGCAGAATGCTACTCAGGGCTAGGGTCATACCTGCCTGGGCTACAAGATCGGAGAGCTCTTCCATGTCTCTTTACATATAGTCCAGGGAGGTACGTCTCAAGTCATATTTGTACTTGTTGTGGAGTGACCTGAGTGTGTGGGTTATGTGGCAGATCCTGGCAACCGACAGGCAGCTGACAGTAACCTTCTCCTTGTTTAGCCCGGTGAGTGGGCCATCAGTGTGCCTGACTATAGAGTCGCCTATGATTAGTGTGTTGGATACGTTGTTTTGCCTTATTGGCTGTGGCTGAGTGGCACACTGAGTCTGCAGGCTATGTGTCATTTGGGTTGTGTTGGGGGGGGTGGAGGTTGCTTGCATTTCTGCTTTGGAGGTCTCTGTTGCTTGAGCAGATTATTACTGAGAGCCACCGCAAATGTGTTTGTGTTTCTATGTGTGGATTTTGGTGGTGTAGATTTAGTGAGACTATGTGATGTGTGTGGTGTGGTGCAAGTGTTTACCTTCATCTCTTGACTGTCAAGTTCAGTCTTGATTGGAGAGAGCTTTACCTCCAGTTTGGCTAGATAAGTGCATCTCTCACAGGTTGTAGTGTTGTGTGGTAGGAGGAGAGGGTTGTCTGTGTACATGAGGTAATTTCTACATTACCCCAAGATGCCCAGATTCATCAGATAGACAGGAGAGAACACTGGGAGCTGACCCTTGGACATGCCTAAATAAAAAAACTATTTTCCTATAGATAAGTGAGGAAAGTGAGTACAAGAGCTGTTTTTCTCTAAGCAAGTGAGGAAAGTAAGTACCAAAACTGTTTTCCTCTAGGTAATGAGGAAGGTTGAGTGCTTTAGTAATTAGTAGGTTATTTAGTGCTTACAAGTTCTGAACAAGTGCTGATCACGAATAAGCAAATTCAAGTGCTAAAAGTAAGAATCTCCATCTGGACTAAACTACACTTAGTAAAATTAATACTTGTACAAATGGTAGTGTTTCACCAAGCAACAAGACTTTCAGGAATGTGGAGCCACAGTGCTACTAAATAAATGTAAATACTCTCAAAGATTAATATTTTAGCAACATTTAGCTACTCTCACTATATTTTTCTAACTGAAGAATTGCTGTTCCCTAGTTATTTACTAAAGTAAGGCAAGATGAAAGTGGATGAGTGTCTTGTCAGGTCCAAAAACAGTGTGCACACCTGACATATCTCACTAGTATTCAAATACAATTTCAGTGCTGGCTACATAATGATATCACATCTGGCCACCTGACTCTGAGTTCCCACACTATGCTCTCACTAGAAACTGAACCAAAATCTGGCACTTATGTGTCACAATACACACATAGAACTTTAGCTAACGTTTATTGTAGCATCTGGAAACTGTAAAACAATTCTAAATCTTAAACCCTTCCTGCAGAAACTAACAAGCCATTCTCTGGCACCCCAGGGTAGCTATTTGTTCACAACTGAGGACAACAGAGCAGGATCCCAGCCCAGGATTTTCATGGACATTGCGTCTCTGGCTGCATTCAGACCTGTGAGACAACATCTCTATGGCCTAAACCAAGTCATTTAATTTTAGGCTATTTTTCTTAAGGTTAGCTGGGATGAGCTTAACCCTTTCCCTTCCAGTATCCTTTGTTAAACTATATACGTTTCATCACTTACAACAATACAGTCTGACATACTTGTGTATTTCTTATCTGTCCAGCAGGACCCACTGTTGATACATTTTTAACACAAGTAACTTTACAAATACATTTTTAACACATGTTCTGTACTAATGAGTTTGATATTCAAATGACATAATTATTTACAAAATTCCAGCACTGCCCTACTCCCCCTGGCACAGCTGGCACTGCCTCACATCATCACATGTACACATATTTAGTTGCATATTTATACAGTCATCAGTCTAGTCTATTTTAGATTTTTTTTTTTTAATATGAGCGCCTTTATTCTACTTTAACATGTGTTTCCTTAGTGCAGTGGGTTTAAGCAGGATTGTGTGGACATAACTGCACCATGCCGTAGGCAGTGAAAAGCTATTCACCATCACTCGGCATTGGTGTAAGATGTCAAACTCTGCGCAAATGCAGAGGACAAAAAATGAAGGGCTTCATTAGGAATTTATTATGTGTGTGGTGTGTGATTCTATTTTTTTACCAGATTAAAGGCATGCAATGGGGTAGAAAGGAAAGTGGTGAAATGGAGGGTAAGCAGGGGGAAGAATAAAGGGAAACCTATATAGGAATGTGCAGTGGCAAATTGGGAAAGAACCATAGCTATTCACTTCTTCAGCACTGTAAAATGGTCATGGATAGAATATTGGATGAATTTGGACTGTCATCTAAAGAAAGATGGGTGATGACAATGCAATCATGTTGTATAGCCAATTGGAGTGAATAAAGTGTGTTGAGAAGGCACATGTGTGAAGTGGAGAGCTATGAATGGGACAATTTATTTTTGGGAAGAGGTGTCCATGTTTGTGTTTTTACTTGTGTAAGAGAGGAATGTTGTGTAAGGGACATAGGCATTTCAGGGTCAGGTAAGTAGGCTACGTAAGGAAGCAGATGCAGACAGACAGGACAAAGAAGACAAGAGACAGGGATGGTGAGGGACACAACAGGTTGGCTGACACCATGATTTGGGAGAGGGGAGGGACATTGGTTTCCCATGCCCATCAAACATGGGGACAGTGAGAATCTAGTCCTCACTCTCAGAACTGTCATCACTTTCTCCCTCCTCAACTTGCTGCTGGAGTGCTTGATGGTGTTTTTTTTTTACCCAGAATCCCAGCAAGCACCTTCTCCATCTGGCTGAGGTGTTCACCTGTGGTGATTTCCACAACCTCACGCACCATGTCTGACATCTCCTGGCATGTGACAAAATCACCACCTCCACTAATACTCATGGAGGTTACCACTGCACCAGCTGCCAGGGTAATGGTACCTGGTGTGGAGGGCCCAGGTAGTGTAGGGGCTGCAGAGTCATTACTGCCAGGTTGGGTCCCACATGTGCTGGGCATTGATGCAGCAGCCATTGGGAGGGGGCAGGTTGAGCTGCACTGGTTAGCCTACCTCCCTGTGCTGTAAACTTTTTTTTCAGAATATTGTGACCACACATATAAAAAAGAGAAATAAGGGGGTGGGGTAAGAGAAAAAAAAGAAGATAATTAGTACCATCATAAATTGCTACAATATAAATAAAGGAATTTTACTTTTCCATTAATTATACTTTTAAACAACTACAAACTATGACTGATGATTGTTCCAAGTAATTCTCACAATATGCATACAGTATATTGCAGATATGCTTGATCAAATAATACAGATTAAGTTAGCAGCATGGCATGTATGTCAATTTTGTTGAAAATATTATATAATATTTTGAAATTATTGTATATGTTTATTACTGTTGGGATCTGAACCCACAACATCTGAATACACTATTACAATCGACTCTTACATTTGGCTTGAGCTACAGACTGAAGCATGCATGCTTGATTTTATATTTAAGATATGTATGCTTAATTTGCTAATAATGTATTCAAAAACAATACTTTAGCTGATATAATTTTATTATTTTGTGCTGCATACATACCCCTTGCTTCTCTTAGACGTTCCAAATGCTCAACATGGGCATCTCTGTTCCCTGCTATTTACTGGGGGGCTGTAAGAGAAAAAGGGGAGAAAAATAGAAGATCATTATGCATACCAGTCTTGGCTATATCCAGCTTTCACTCTAATTTTAAATATTACTATCTGTATACTTACACAACTGTGGGATGCCATCAGTCCTAAACACAGCCAGCCACTGGCTGAGTGGTTCCTGTTTGCACTTTTCAAGTAGTTATTGGGTGCCTGCATTGCTCTCCAGTGTATGGAATGGCAGTTGCACTAGAGACAGCCTTGGCCAGACTATTTAAAAGCTCTGATTTGTACTGAGACCCAGTATAGTCAACCTGCAGCAGCTTACAGCTGTGGTGCTTCATGAGGAATGCAGTGAAAATTCTGGACTCCTGTACACTCTATCTTTGAGCCCTAAATCAAGCACCTTCCCTTCTAGTTTCTGCCATGTCTGTACAGGTCCAGCAGCAACAGTTAGTGTTTTTTCACCAATCCAATACATCACATTTTACAGCAAGTGTGCAAACCCGAACAACAATGCCAACTGTGTTTGCTCGGTGTTAATAGGAGAGCAACAGTACCAAACACAGAGGAAGGCGGTTTATGAACTAGGAAGGGTGGCAATTAGCATTAGTTTTTGGTTTGGATGCTGCTGTTAACTGTTAGCTGAATTAACTTTACAGACATGTATTAGGGATATAAATTGTATAACCTGACACATTTTTTGGTGTCTTTACACACTGATAAAAGTAACTTGTACAATGTGGGATTCAAACATATGCAACCATTCAGTCTCCAGATTTCCTAACATTTCAGATATTTACCTTGTAGATCAATAAGTTTGTTGGGACCTTCTCATTTTAAAATGCAGACTTTACAGTGATGGTATAGTCATTGCAGGGAACATCGTTTTCCCAAAAGGACATTAGGACCTCCCTCCAAAATGGCTTCAGACTTCTTTGGAACTGACTCTTGAACAACATATTTAAATTAAATACAAAAAATTACCAGGAAGTAATTTTAGTAGCCGCAGTGGTACAGCAGTAGCGTTATTGCCTCACAGCAAGAGGTTCTCCTGTTTGATTCTCAGCTGGAGTGCCTTGTGTGTGGAGTCTGCATGTCCACCCCATGGTCGAGTGGCCTCCGAAAGGCATGCGTGAATGGGCGTGCCTTTGCTGAAGGATGGGCATTGGGCTGGCAACTCGGCACTATAAAAATCTACTGCCAATCATTAGCGGACCGGAGTTCCACTGTGGCGACCCCTAACTGGGAAAAGCCGAAAAGGCAAACAACAAAAAATTACCAAGAGGCTGACATAGGCACAATCTAGCTACATCCTTGACCCAGAAAACCATTTTATCCCTACAATAATGCAGCAAAAATGTCTTGGCCCAATTCTCAAACAAATTTGTTTTCCTACAGCATGTCAGGCAACAAAGCCAGAAGGTTCTTGCCCATTTTAAAGTAGCATATAGGATATTCCAGTGCCTCACAAAAGAGGACGGGCAAGCTATTTCTGCTGGAGTCCTATACACACAGGCTTTAATATTCACTTCCTCTCATCACTTGCATTACACACAAAATCTAGACATACACCAGAAGACTGAGAATAAAATATTCAGATTTGTGTTCTTCAGCCATCAATACGAGCATCATTATTTCACTGCCAATGCAACTAAATGGTTTCCTGTACAAAACAGGACCACTTTCTTACATACAAGTTCTTAAGTAACTGCTACTGCCTAGCCCTTGGCAAATTCCTTCATTTTAAATGGGCATTGATGTATCCTGATCCTCCTATACCCTGGGAAGTTGTTTGCCTTTCAGCTTTTTCCCAGTAAGGGGTCATCACAGCGGAACTTTGGTCCGCTAATGATTGGCAGAAGATTTTTGCAAAACGCTGAGGTGCCAGCTCGATGCCCAACCTTCAAAGAAGGCACACCCATTTACGCACGCATGTCTTTCGAATGCTACCCAACCGCAGGGAGGACATGCAGACTCCACACAGAAGGCACTCCCAAGCCAAGCCGAGAATTGAATGGGAGAACCTCTAGCTGTGAGGTAACAATGCTACCACTGTACCACCACGAAGTACAGAAGATAATCTAGTGGACATTTGTCCATACACTAGGGATGCAACTGGAAAAGCAGTTTTTAAACTGGTCTCAACATATTGGAACAAAATGCCCCAAAAAATCTTTTCCACACTGGTTGGTTTAGGGAAAGTGCACAATGTCACTACTTTGACAATCATGGATAATCATTCCAGCTCAGATCTTATTTCCCTACATAACAGTTGTACACTAGCCTATCATCTTGCTGACTTCTAAAATCTTGTTGGTTTCTTAATGATTACTTTACCTATACCAACTTACGTATCTATTACACTGGCTCCTCTTCTCCCTTCTTCTACCTCCTTCTTCTGTCTAATTATTTCTGAGGTGCTCTATTTAGGACACTCTGTTTATAAGGAATTATATATCTGTATGATACCTTGTCTGGAACATAAGGCTGTAAATAGGTTTAGAGTCTATAAAAAGTACACTATCATCTTTGCCCAGTTTGTTTATATGTATATTCTGCCTACCATTACTATATTGTATGACTGAATATGTTGGTATATTGTTGTTCTCAGGTGCTGAATTTATTGTTTTGTTTACTGCCATCAAGGCCAGGGCCATGTCTGAAAAGGGTCCTTGGACCAGTGAACTAAACCCATTACTTAACGTAAAACAAATACCTTTTATATGTGGGCGGAGGAGAAATAAACAGTTTTTGGTTAATATGGAATTTGTTGACTGCATTTTGTTAACTCCTATTTAGTGAACTGCCAAATTGCTAGGAGAGCATTACTTGCTTTTTAGCAGGACCCATGATAGATCCTTTTCTAGTGAGGAGACATTTTGTGATTAGGTGCAAATGGATCGATATTTTGATGGCTGAGTATTTGCAACACAGTGTTTAGAAACATAATTGTGTGGTGTGGTGTGTGTGTGTGTGTGTGTGTGTGTGTGTGTGTGTGTGTGTGTGTGTGTGTGTGTGTGTGTGTGCGTGTGCGTGTGCGTGTGTGTGTGTGTGTGTGTGTGTGTGTGTGTGTGTATACGTGCATGAGCATGTGTTGCATGCATGTTTGTGTTTACCACTAAGGGTTAAGGCTATTAGCTGCAGAAAGCTTTTTCCTGCAGTTCTGGGTTTATTTCTATCAGTCTCCATCTGCCTACTATGTGACTACAAGGAAGTCATTTACCTATGCAGTGTTGTGGGGCATTGTGAGTACTTGTGCCTAGTAACTTTATATACGGACAGTTCAGAGTAGCCAAATTCATTTAGCATGTTTTTGTCAAGATGCCAGAGTATCTAGAGAAAACCCAAATAGAGAATATGCAGACTTCACATAAACAGAACCCAGATGTCAGGACCAGTCCCTGATGCTGTGAGACAGACATCTTAACCACTGAATCAGGTTGCTGTGCCTGATAAGTGAACTCTCTTGAGCACTAGATTTTTGCATTCGCTGGAAGTTGTTATGATCCTCATATGATGCCCATCTGAGTCCATGTTTAGTACTGTTCTGGTGGTGCATTTATATAGGGCCAATATGTGCCAGAACAGCGTAGGAACTCAAAAGTACACAGAGTAATGCAAAAAATAGATGTCCTAAATAGAGCACCTCAGAAAAAAAGAATAGTTTTGTCACAAATGTGTCATCGGCTTCACCATCTCTATACCAACTGACATTTTCACATTTACATGAATAGGTAAAGATGCATGGAATCAAATAATGACAAAAAGACCATTTAAAGAGTTATAGTCCTTTCAAAGAATATTGTACAGTAATGGGTGGTGGGAGCACTTTTTCATTATTGGGTTGGTGTGGGTTTTTGTTCATAAGCACGGCGATCTCCCTCAACCTCTCAGTGCAATAAATCTGGACAAAAACAAAAATAATGGAGGGCCAAAGGGCCAAAATCAGGGACAGATTTTAGTTAATGTTCTTAGAAATGTAGAAAGTTGCTAGAATAACAGTTTTGCATTAGTATGCATTTTCTGAAGGAGATGAAGTCTGAAACTCAAATTTCTATTATTATTTGTTGACTTCAGTCCTCAATGATTTTCCAGAACACCGCAAATTTTATAAGGATCAGACCCAATATATGAGGCAAAAATCTGGATATTCTGCAAAAATCTGGACAGTTGAGAGATAAAACAGTGGTTGCTGTTTCCATGCAAGATGCTAAATGTTCGGCATCAAACGTGGAATCATATCTCGTCAAGACCCTTCCCCAGCTTTTCAAAATATCCCCGCCCTGATCATGCATAGAATGTTTTTCCTCCTGTGTCTCACTCTTTAAGGGGGCAGTGACCTCATTAGGACTGGACAAAAGGACAGCTTTAGGGCCCCCAAGTTGATAAGGATATGCCAGGCACTCACTGTGCTAAATGGAAGGTAAAATGTGTCAAATGGGAAATGAGGACTAATTATCAGTGGTGGAGTTAGAGAGGTGAACAAAAAATAAAAAGTTTGTATATCCAAACATTTGTCATTTAATTCAAAATTTAGTCTAGACCAGATCTTTTTCTATGCAGACACTTGGGGGAAAATGTCAGTAGTTGTACCATAACCTGACAATTGCTTTGCGTGTATGCACCAAACTTTTAGTATACCATCTCTGGGATTTCACATTTTCAGCTACCTGGCATCATTGTATAATCCTTCTGAAATGTGAATTTCCAACTGCGACAGTAAAAATCCAGTGATATATTTGATCTCAGAAATGACAGGTAGCTTAGTTCTAGTACCCCCAAATTGACTCTACCCTCATACTTCATTTGGGGACATTTGGGGACACTGTACTACCGCAATGAAATACTTATAACAGATATTACAGGAGTATCCATTGTATATAGCACTTTGCTAATGCTTTACCTGCAGTACTCGATTAAGGCAAATTTTGCTGTATGAGTCATGCTAACAATGCAGAGAACTGAGGTACAACATTATCCTACAGCAAGTAACTATGGCACCTTGTTGTTTTAAGTCAGTTGAGGCAACCACAAATAACCACTGAACAATTGTTAATGTTACTGCAAATGTGAATACTCCCTGAGTGAATACCTAACTTCTCTGCGTATTGGGACTGTTTATATTTATACACACAACAGTGACACTTTTCAGACACTAAATGTTACTAATTATATAGTCCTATCTATGCTTTATGTGATTTTTGTACATCTCATAAACTATACATTTGATTCATCTTAAATGTATATCAACTTTGTCTCAAATGCTACTACATTGTTTTGTCTACATTTATATGGTATCAGCTCTTTTTAGCATCTTTTTCTAAGATGTCAAAACTGACTCTTTTTCCTGGTTTACCAAATCTGCAGATGATAGCAGATTTGGAAGCATAATCCTTAATTCCAGTCATCAGATCCCCCCAAACAGCACTTAACATTACACATGAATGTTGCAGTAGAAAAGGCCTTCCCTGGAATTCAGAGAATTTTTCTTCACCCATGTAAATTATACAGTGAAGGTTGTTCAATTAGCTTGATGCAGAGAAATTCTGATTCAGAGACATGGTATAGCTGCAATGAGATGTACCTCAATACTGGGGCTCATTACCATGTCTCTGAATGGAACACTACACGGTCAGACCTGGTCATCCTTGCAGCCCTGCATCATGTTAACAATAGCACCCCTATGCTTCATTACTGGGGCTCATTACCATGTCTCTGAATGGAACACTACACGGTCAGACCTGGTCTCCCTTGCAGCCCTGCAACAGGTTAATAATGCCACCCCTATACCTCATTAATGGGGCTCATTACCATGTCTCTGAATGGAACACTACATGGTCAGTCCTGTTCTCCCTTGCAGCCCTGCATCTTGTTAACAATAGCTCCCCTATACCTCATTACTGGGGCTCATTACCATGTCTCTGAATGGAACACTACACGGTCAGACCTGGTCTCCCTTGCAGCCCTGCAACACGTTAACAATGGCACCCCTATACCTCATTACTGGGGCTCATTACCATGTCTCTGAATGGAACACTACACGATCAGTCCTGTTCTCCCTTGCAGCCTGCAACATGTTAATAATGGCACCCCTATACCTCATTACTGGGGCTCATTACCATGTCTCTGAATGGAACACTACACGGTCAGTCCTGTTCTCCCTTGCCACCCTGTATCATGTTAACAATAGTGCCCCTGTACCTCATTACTGGGGCTCATTACCATGTCTCTGAATGGAACACTACACAGTCATACCTGGTCTCCCTTGCAGCCCTGCAACACATTAACAATGGCACCCCTATAGCTCATTACTGGGGCTCATTACCAAGTCTCTGAATAGAACACTACACGGTCAGACCTGGTTTCCCTTGCAGCCCTGCAACATGTTAACATTGACACCCCTATACCTAATTACTGGGGCTCATTACCATGTCTCTGAATGGAACACTACATGGTCAGACCTGGTCTCCCTTGCAGCTCTGCATCTTGTTAACAATAGCGCCCCTATACCTGATTACTGGGGCTCATTACCATGTCTCTGAATGGAACACTACACGGTCAGACCTAGTCTCCCTTGCAGCCCTGCAATACGTTAACAATGGCACCCTTATACCTCAATACTGGGGCTCATTACCATATCTCTGAATGGAACACTACACTGTCAGACCTGGTCTCCCTTGCAGCCCTGCATCATGCTAACAAAGGTGCCCCTCAGAGATACATGCGCACACACACACACACACACACACACACACACACATATATATATATATATATATATATCTATATATATATATATATATATATATATATATATATATATATATATATACATATATCTATATATATATATATATATATATATATATATATATATGTATGAGTCTACTTGAAAACACCAACATGCCAAAACACTGACGACGAGAACACCGGGACCGGAAGATCGACAACTGAGATGACCGACAGTTTAAAAGCCTGATGCTGAGAATACCGACATGTTAAGGTAAGTGTGCAATAGTGATAGACTTTAGGGTTAGGGGCGGGTTAAGTGAGTTAGGGTTAGTGTGCGGGTAAGGTAAGTGTGCGATAGTGACAGACTTTAGGGTTAGGGGTGGGTTAAATGAGTTAGGGTTAGGGCGCAGGTTAGGTGAATGTGCGATAGTGACGGACCTTAGGGTTAGGGTTTGGGTTAAGGTTAGTGAATAGATAGTTGTGTATGTAAGGTTTAGTGGTGTGCTTGTGTTGTGTGTGTGCTTTTTGGAAAAGGTATTTGTTTTGTTTTGTTGATTGTCGGAATTGTGGTTTGTCGGGCATCTGAAGTTTCGTGCTTTTAAACTGCTGGTTATCTCAGTTGTCGATCTTCCGGTCTAACTGTGGTGGTGGTGCTGCGGTAGCGTTGTCACCTCACAGTAAGACGTTGTCCTGTTTGATTGTCAGCTAGAGCGTCTTCTGTGTGGAGACATGCGTGAATGGGTGTACCTTCATTGAAGGCTGTGCGCATGTAAAAATCTACTGCCAATCATTAGCGGACCGGAGTTCTGCTGTGACGACCCCTAACTAGGAAAAGCCGAAAGACACAAAATATATATATATATATATGTATAGATATACACGTATATATATATATATATATATATATATATATATATATATATAGATATATAGATAGATATATATATAGATATATATACATATCTAGGGGGATAGGAAGAGAGAGACACACACACACCTACACCCATACATTCCCACAAACACTCACATCAATTTATTCACAAGCAAGTCCCTTTAATCGCTCATAGTCACAGAAGCACTCACGTATACACCAGCACCCTCAACATGCACACACACACACACACACACACACACACACACACACACACACACACACACACACACACACACACACACACGCACACTCATATTCATTCAGCCTCATTCATTCCAGTACAGACATGCGCACAAACATGTCCACAAATATACACACACTGACACCCCCCCACCCTCATGTCTTCACTGGAATTACCTGTAACTCCCATAGTAGTGAATGGGTGACAACTAACTTTTGACAATTGTCACTTTTTCCTCCTTGTGTAAAATTTTATTTTAGTTAAGCCTTGCTGTGTTTCCTATTCATCACACTGTATTTTGTTTAAGAAAAATGTATTACATAGTTTTCTTTTTTAAATATCTACGTAAGTTGAACTGGTCCTTCTCAGACTGTTTTCTTTCATGGCCATGTCCACAAGACTAATAAGTTGATACAACCTAAATCTATGGATATGTTAATGAATTCGAATGACCAAAATGTTTTTGGGAAGTCAGAACAAAAACCACAATGACATGAGGATTATACACAGTCACCAAAAGTCAGAATTGAACCTGGACCCTGGAAATGGGTGGTAGAGCTCTTACTACTGAAGTACCATGGTGGCTAGAATTTAAAGCATTTTTGTTTAAATAAAAGTTGCAGAATACTTTACTTGTACTGTTCCAGCACTTACTGCAATGCCATATTTCTAACAGCACTCAAAGAAGCTCTGTGTTACTATACTATATATTTTGTTAACATATAATATATGCTGCCTGGGTTACATAAATTGCAAATAACACAAATAACAGAATTGTTTGTGCTACTGTATTGCTAATTTTGGCTAAGAGAGGTACTATGTTATTTCACTATGGTGGTTTTCTAATAATGTAGCAAATACCCTGGCAACAAGTGGTTTGCACAAGAGTGTTTTATTGACTGTACCCCAGTAGTGACTGTTTTACTGTACAACTGATCGCACATGTAGGCAGCAGCTATGTTTCTACCATATTCCACTGTCATATATTTCAGTGATACTTCATTCTAACCTGTACAGCAAGTGGATTGCATAAGGTGCTGGGTATTTTACTGATTGTACCCCAGTACTGACTGTTTTTTGCTATACTCAACTGTCATATATTCAGTGCCATTCTGTTATAACAAATGCTACATACTTTGTCGGCAAAACACAATACAGGAACAGGCTGCAATCCATTTGACACTCAAAGGCTCATTCTCTTGCTCATATAAAACATCTGTACATCTCTCAAAGTGCTGTTCCCTAACACATGTAATACATTTATGCAGCATTTTCATCTCTTGTTCCCTATAGCCATATAAATGTCTGTTCTTAGATATAAAGTCATGCTTCTTAGTAAGAGTGGTCAGATTCATGGACAGGCATTAATTTAGAAATACAGACATCTTCAGCCCCTCTAAACCATAAACTCAAGCAGCTACCCTAAGTATGCCTAGTCCTACCCCTACTTCCGTACTTCACAATTAGTAAATGCAAACAGGAGACAATATTACCTGGTACATGTTGCACTTGGTATGGCTACTAAGCTCTTTCCATACTCAGAAAATTTCTGTAACAATATTATGTTTTGGTAATACACTTTCTGTAGCATGGCATTGCAGTTTGCTATGGGAATTTATACAGCTTTCAAGATGCCAGGGGCTTAGCTGGCAGCATGCTCGTTGTCGATGCTGGCAAGATCAGAAACAAAGCTGTGGGTTCTTTGCCTCAGTCTAGTACTTAAACTGAACTTACAGTACTGACACTGTAATACATTATTAGGGGTACTGACACTGTACTACAGTATTAGGGGTACTTAGTTTAGTTCATAGTTCATAGTTTAGTACTAGGCTAACTGCCCTTGTGGGCCATTTTTAAGCCTAGCCAATTACCCCAAGTGAGAATCAAACCCTGCACCTTGTGTCTGTAAGGTAAACACCTTAACCATTATGCTGGACAACAACAACTGACACTGTAGTACATTATTAGGGGTACTGACACTGTACTATAGTATTAGGGGTACTGACACTGTAGTACATTAGTAGGGGTACTGACACTGTAGTACAGTATTAGGGGTACTGACACTGTACTACAGTATTAGGGGTACTGACACTGTAGTACATTATTAGGGGTACTGACACTATAGTACATTATTAGGGGTACTGACACTGTAGTACAGTATTAGAGGTACTGACACTGTAGTACAGTATTAGGGGTACTGACACTGTACTACAGTATTAGGGGTACTGACACTGTAGTACATTATTAGGGGTACTGACACTGTAGTACAGTATTAGGGGTACTGACACTGTAGTACAGTATTAGGGGTACTGACACTGTACTACAGTATTAGGGGTACTGACTCTGTAGTACATTATTAGGGGTACTGACACTGTAGTACAGTATTAGGGGTACTGACACTGTACTACAGTATTAGGGATACTGACACTGTAGTACATTACTAGGAGTACTGACACTATAGTACATTATTAGGGGTACTGACACTGTAGTACATTATTAGGGGTACTGACACTTTAGTACAGTATTAGAGGTACTGACACTGTAGTACAGTATTAGGGGTACTGACACTGTACTACAGTATTAGGGGTACTGACACTGTAGTACATTAGTAGGGGTACTGACACTGTAGTACAGTATTAGAGGTACTGACACTGTACTACAGTATTAGGGGTACTGACACTGTAGTACATTATTAGGGGTATTGACACTGTACTACAGTATTAGGGGTACTGACACTGTAGTACATTAGTAGGGGTACTGACACTGTAGTACAGTATTAGGGGTACTGACACTGTACTACAGTATTAGGGGTACTGACACTGTAGTACATTATTAGCGGTACTGACACTATAGTACATTATTAGGGGTACTGACACTGTAGTACAGTATTAGAGGTACTGACACTGTAGTACAGTATTAGGGGTACTGACACTGTACTACAGTATTAGGGGTACTGACACTGTAGTACATTATTAGGGGTACTGACACTGTAGTACAGTATTAGGGGTACTGACACTGTACTACAGTATTAGGGGTACTGACACTGTACTACAGTATTAGGGGTACTGACTCTGTAGTACATTATTAGGGATACTGACACTGTACTACAGTATTAGGGGTACTGACACTGTACTACAGTATTAGGGATACTGACACTGTAGTACATTATTAGGGGTACTGACACTATAGTACATTATTAGGGGTACTGACACTGTAGTACATTATTAGGGGTACTGACACTTTAGTACAGTATTAGAGGTACTGACACTGTAGTACAGTATTAGGGGTACTGACACTGTACTACAGTATTAGGGGTACTGACACTGTAGCTCATTATTAGGGGTACTGACACTGTACTACAGTATTAGGGGTACTGACACTATAGTACAGTATTAGGGGTACTGACACTGTAGTACATTATTAGGGGTACTGACACTGTACTACAGTATTAGGGATACTGACACTGTAGTACATTAGTAGGGGTACTGACACTGTAGTACAGTATTAGGGGTACTGACACTGTACTACAGTATTAGGGGTACTGACACTGTAGTACATTATTAGGGGTACTGACACTATAGTACATTATTAGGGGTACTGACACTGTAGTACAGTATTAGAGGTACTGACACTGTAGTACAGTATTAGGGGTACTGACACTGTACTACAGTATTAGGGGTACTGACACTGTAGTACATTATTAGGGGTACTGACACTGTACTACAGTATTAGGGGTACTGACACTATAGTACAGTATTAGGGGTACTGACACTGTAGTACATTATTAGAGGTATTGACACTGTAGTACAGTATTAGGGGTACTGACACTGTAGTACATTATTAGGGGTACTGACACTATAGTACAGTATTAGGGGTACTGACACTGTAGTCTTGTATTAGGGGTATTGACACTGTACTACAGTATTAGGGGTACTGACACTGTAGTACAGTATTGGGGTATTGACACTGTAGTACATTATTAGGGGTACTGACACTGTAGTATGGTATTAGGGGTACTGACACTTTACTACAGTATTAGGGGTACTGACACTGCAGAACAGCATCTATTAGGGGTACTGACATTGTAATACAGTTTTAGGGGTACTGACACTGTAGTATAGTATTAGGGGTACTGACACTGTAGTACAGTATTAGGGGTATGTAGTACAGTATTAGGGGTACTGACACTGCAGAACAGCATCTATTAGGGGTACCGACATTGTAATACAGTTTTAGGGGTACTGACACTGTAGTACAGTATTAGGGGAACTGACACTGTAGTACAGTATTAGGGGTATGTAGTACAGTATTAGGGGTACTGACACTGTAGTACAGTATTAGGGGTACTGACACTGTAGTACCATATTAGGGGTACCGACACTGTAGTACAGTATTAGGGGTACCGACACTGTAGTACAGTATTAGGAGTACTGACACTGTATTACAGTCTTAGGGGTGCTGACACTGTACTACAATATTAGGGGTCCTGCTCTCCTGAGGTGCTGTCTTTCCAATGAGATATTAAACTAAGGTTTTATCTACTTGAATCAGTGCCACCTTAAGTAGTTGTTAAAGATCATCCGAAACTTGTCAAAAAAATAAAAAAAGAGAAGGCAAGAAAGATAGAAAGAGAATTTCCTCTTGATATTGTGGCCAAATTTTCTTTTCGGTATTTTTTGTTTTATTCTACAAATTTGTTTACAGGGTAAGCCCTCTGGGCATGTGTCCCATTTTGAGGCAAGCTGGGAGTACTATATGGCTAAGAGACTTGCTTAGACTTGAGCAGTAGACAAATGGAGGTGAAAAGAATCAAACTCTACACCCCTGACTACAGGAAGCAGCTCATATAAGTACCATTGCTGATCTCCCCTGACACTAGGCTAGAGATTCATAGTGACTACCCTGGTAACTAAAGTGAAGAACTAAATAAAATAATTAACACTGGCAGTATTTGAGATGTCACATGGTAACAATAATCTCACTTGCAAAGCTGTAAACATTAAAAGTAGGACAATTAATATTGATTAAAAATAAATTATTTAGAAGGCATTTGGAGATTAGCCATTGGCCATCTTTTGATATTAAATACCCAACAGGGAAATATGTCATTTTGTGGAACAGCTGTTCACCACTTCCCTAAATTTGATACCTCCATTGACCTTGCATCTCTTCAAACCAAGAGCAACACAAACCAACACTCTGCTGACTCGTCCTTTAACTCTCTGCTGACTCGTCCACTAACTCTCTGCTAACTCCTCCTCTAACACTTGGCTAACTCCTCCTTTAAGACATTCCCTGCTAACTCAGTCTGGTGGGTCTTCCAGACCTTCAATACCTAGGAATGAACATGACGTGTGCCTCTCAAACTCTTAATATAAGAAATCTGGACAAAGCCTAAAATAATGGGGGGGGGGGTGGCTCAGAAACATGGACATATTTTAAATATTGCTCCTATAATCTTAATTGCTAGAATAACAGGATTTGTGTTAGCATGCATTTTCTGAATGATATGAAGTCTGAAACTCAAATGCATGTCATGATTAATGAATTCAATCCTCAGCAATTTGCCAAAAAACTACACATTTTATGAGGAATAGACCCAACATATGAGGCAAAATTCTGGACATTCTGTGAAAATTTGGAGAGTTGACAGCTATGATATGATATTAAAGATCCCTCCTACTTAATAAACATTGCACATTAGGATTTGGGGATAACAAATATAACTGGCTTAATAACTTCTGCAACAGAACATTAAGTACAGACAGGGAGTCTTTGTATTGACACTGGAAACCTAACAGCAGGTGCTCCCCAGGGATCAATACTAGGACCTACAGTATGCTCCATCTTCATCCCATAACTCAGGTAATTTCCTACAGTACGCTCCATCCTTATCCCATAACTCAGGTAATTTCCTACAGTACGCGCCATCATCATCCCATAACTCAGGTAATTTCCTACAGTACGCTCCATCATCATCCCATAACTCAAGTAATTTCCTACAGTACGCTCCATCATCATCCCATAACTCAGGTAATTTCCTACAGTACGCTCCATCATCATCCCATAACTCAGGTAATTTATCCCAATAAGTAGATGACATTATCCTGTGCAGAGGTGGCCACTCATCTAACACAATGCAAACATCTCTGTAGCATCCGTGCTCTTTGGGAACAAAGCCATACTCTCCAAAACTTCCCTCTCTACATATTTAAACATCATATATTCAAACCATAACATCAGTAGTTAAATAAAAATGTCTCAGCCTATTGCTTGATCCCACTGTTACTTTAAGGGACCATACCTACCAAATAGTCAATAAAGTCATATTTCAACTGTAAAATGCCTGCACCATCTCAAAGTAACTCACAAAAGATGCCAGGCAAGTGCAGCAAAATACTGTTCATTCATATATGTGAATAAGCTCTCCCTTTCATCTCCCTTTACTCTGTTCAAAATGTCAATATAATTCATACAGCTAGCAATGCCAACAGTAGATTCAACAGTCTATCTCCTCAGTTAGAGCATCTCTGCATTCCTCTCTAAAGAGCCAACTGGCTTCCTGTCCCATGTCACTCCACCCTTCTCATATCATCCTGTACATTCAAAAATACTGAACAATGAGTTCTGACCCTCACTGAACATAAGCTGCAAACGAAAACCTCACAATATGCTCTCAAATGCCAAGACAATGGCACTCTATCTGTTACTGGACCACCATTGTTAAATCATCAGGTGAAAGGAATGCTTCAGCAAATAGTCCCTGCAAACTGAAACCACATCCCATCAAATCTCATTTCTCTTTTTCAGGGGAAATAAGCTAATAAAACACCTTAAAAATATCCACTGATGCAATTGGTATATGGATAAATGATAAACTCTCTGTTTTTAACTAGGTGTTCCTGTCTTCCTCTTCCATACCTTGTTTCTCCCTCTTTGTTATTTCAGCAGCTAATATCTCCTCTGTCCCAGTGAAGACAGCCCCTCACTATAGCAACTGCAAAAATCTATAAATGTAAATAATACATTAAGAAGTGAAGACCACATGTTTCATCTGTTATTGTTTCCACAGAAATGACTGTAAAACATGAATGAACTCATCCCTGCTTAACTACTTATGTATAATCACACTGCTTGACATTGTAACATCCATTGTAGAATCTCTACACTTTGTTACAAGTTCATCTTTAAAGTCTTACTGTATTTTTTACGCATTGTCTTCTGTAACCTAATATAAAATTTTACTGTGCATTGCACCAGGTTCATGGCTGAAAAGGGTCCCCTGATCAGTCCACCCATGCAGTTAACAAAGTAAAAATAAAACATACATACATATAGCTATACATAAATATATAAATAAATTAAAAAAAACAATGTTCTGTTAGTATAACTTAGGTGTGGGAACTAGTTCATGGTGATGGGAATACATTTTGGAGTGCAGAGAACTACTGTCTGTACTAAGTTTAAGGAGTGTTGCCTTTGATATCACATTTCATTACTTTTGTACAACAATCACTGGACAACTATAGCTTTATTAGGTTTGACCTCAATACTGGGTAAATGTTTTGGGTGAGCTATTTGTAGTCTGCTCCAGGGGCATATTGAATAAAGGACTGATATATATCAATATGGTTTCCTTGCAGGGAGATCGCATTTGACTAATCTTATCCAGTTTTGTGATAACATCTGTTTGTCAATGGACTTGGTCCTTGTTGTGGCATTGTTGGCCTGGATGTGGAAAAGACCTATGATTTAGTTCCCCATGAGAGAATAGTTGATGTTACGGTGTGCTAAAATGTAATATGAATATCTACATTGTACTCTGGATAGCCAACTTGCTATCAGGAAGGAAATTTAATGTCAGAATAGGGCATCCTTTTTCAAAAAATAAGATATATTGATTGGGGGGGTCTCCCAGGGATCTATACTTGGTCTCATTTTGTTTCGGCTATTGATATCTGAGTTCCCAGTATGTGATAGCATTTGTCTAAGTACATTTGCAGATGTATTTTCATCACAGAGCAGGAACATTATGGAACTCTCTCTCTAAATAGATAAGGGATAGATAAGTTCTTGATATACAAATGGTATAGAATTCTTGTTTATATTCCCAATC
>NC_056747.1:1168718269-1168895983 GCF_019279795.1 Protopterus annectens | reverse complement strand
GTGTGTATATATATAGATTTGTGTTTGTGTGTGTGTGCATGTGTGTGTGTGTGCATATGTGTGTGTGTGTGTGTGTGTGTGTGTGTGTGTGTGTGTGTGTGTGTGTGTATGTGCGTGTGTATGTGTTTGTGTGTGTGTGTTTATATATGTGTGTGTGCGTGCGTGCGTGTGCGAGTATGTGTGTGCGTGCTTGTGCGTGCGAGTGCGCGTGCGTGTGTGTGTGCGTGTATGTGTGTGTGTGTGTGTGTGTGTGTGTGTATGTGTGTGTATGTGTATATATATATATATTAATATATGTTTATATTTATACGCCTATACATTTATATATACAGGATGCAAGAAAAAATTGCACCTCTTGTCATATTTGTAGATAGCAAGACTTACTAAAACTAGATGAAGAATAAAAAGAATAAATTAAAAGTTACATTTATGACTTAAAACTTATACTTATTGATAATATTTTAGAGGAATTTCATTTTGCATAAATATCTCTATGGACATACTGTGTAGGAGGTAGATGGAATATTTGTTTTCTAGCAAAATCAGGTATTCCTTTTACTCCTCGGGAGTGCGCCTATAGAATTCCTATATGTTGTAACCTGGACAGTAAATGCAGCCCCTGCAAACACTTTGAATGTGTGGTATATAATTTTTGCCTTATGTTTAATATCTTTGCCAACTCCAGTTACTCTACATGTGACAGGTAGAGGTGAGCTTTAAATAGGTACAATTATTTCAGATATTTCTAATCAACATTTCAGTGTAGTTTCTGACTTAAATATTCCTTCTTTCATGTGAAGACATGCAGTTTATTTTTCTCCTTTACAAGTGCAGTATATTTTATTTTATTTTATTTTATTTTATTTTACATTTGTTTACCGGGCTAGTCTAACTGGATATATGTCCATTTTCAGTAGAGGCCCGGGGAGATAAGCTCCAAATTAATAATTATAATGATACTAAATAAAATTATATTAGTTTTATATTAGATTAGAATGTATTATTATATTAGAATGTTTATATTTTTCTTTTTGTAGAGTTTGTATATTCCTTAATACTAAAGTAATGTGCTTTACAGATCACAGTAGCGGTCTTATCTAAATTAAGCTATATACAAGCTGCATAATGTTACTTTGTTACTTTTTCACAGATCATATTGCTTTATAACATTTCATTGTTAAAGTGATAGGGTTGAAAACAGCTGAGAACTGTAGTTAGTACAGTAAATCAAGGTATGTATAAAAGCTGAGTTATGACTTCTGTTTGTATGTTGGATTTATGTGTGTATGCATGTGTCTGTATAGATATATGGATGGCAGACATTCTCTTGAACCACAGGTTTTGAAGTAGTGTCCAACTGGTTAACTAGCTTGAAATGCATCTTAACTGCCTGAAGACTGATGATTTTTTCCAGTAAGTGGATTTCAGTGAGAGGTTGTGCAAGTTTTTGTATGTAGGGTTAGAGTAAAGATCAGTGAGGGGATAGTTTTTTGGTCTACCTGTGTGATTGTTTGCTGGTTAGAGTTAGGTATGGGGGATAGGTTTAATGATGTGTGGTGAGTGTTTGTGGTTTAAAGTTAGGGTGAGGGTCAGGTTCTAGGGACTGATGTAGTATTCTGGGTGTTTGTGGTGTGTGTGTGTGTGTGTGTGTGTGTGTGTGTGTGTGTGTGTGTGTGTGTGTGTGTGTGTGTGTGTGTGTGTGTGTGTGTGTGTGTGTGTGTGTGTGTGTATGTGTGTGTGCGCGTATGTGTGTCGTGTTTGTATGTTTGTGTTTCTGCCTGTGTGTTTGTGTGTGTGTGTATGTGTGTATGTGTGTATCTGTGTGTGTTTCTGTCTGTGCATGTGCATCTGTGTTTGTGTGTGTATGTATCTCTAAATGTGTTTGTGTGTGTGTGTGTGTGTGTGTGTGTGTGTATGTGTGCGTGTGTGTGTGCGTGTTTGTATCTGTGTGTGTTTCTGCCTGTGTGTGTGTGCGTGTTTGTATCTGTGTGTGTTTCTGCCTGTGTGTGTGTGTGTGTGTGTGTGTGTGTGTGTGTGTGTGTGTGTGTGCACGCGTATGTGTGTCAGAGTATCTTTTGTAGTTGTACTGTGAAAGAGGTTTTTTTTTTAATTATTGTGCAGGGTTAGGGTTAGCACACATGAGTATGATGGATGGTGGTGTGAAGCATGGGCACAAAAAAAGCCCCCTGCCAGGGTTAAAAAATGACATGAACAGTTGACAACTGACAGTCAGGCAATAAATGTAAAAATATTCTGAGACTAGCAATTCAGGGAGCTGGCATAGGGAGAGTGTTTTCTTATATTACCATTTATCAAATACATATCTCCATTTTCACATATGCTCTTATCTACATATGTGTGTGTGTGTGTGTGTGTGTACCTCAGAGAAAATGGACTTCTCTGAGACATCGACATTTCATAATTAGTTTATATTTCCCTGTAAATGCATTTAAGTGTCTACAATTTTGATGATAGCACTTACAGTTCTCAAACTTACAAAAAGAAAGCCCTTTGTTCCAACTTGGAACATTGAACAAAGGGTGCCCAAGTGTGTGTGCTTTGGTTAAGACAAGTAATGAGTCTGCTGTATTTTTTCCTTTTGGCAATGGCTAGAATGGTCTTTTAAGAACTAGAGCAAAGAATGCAGTTGTGAAAACAAGTTTCCAGGCAACAGTGCTACTGTCTTTGGAAAACTAACGGGGCAACTGCCCAGGTAGGAGCAAATGGGCTGTAGGGCTATTGACCAGCTCAAGAATGCCTGACTATTGCCCCAGTGGGACAAATGGGACAAATGGTGAAGGAGGAGTCCTTGGGCTGGTGCTGTGAATAAAATAAATTTGAGAATTATACTGGGACACTTCTATTACACCCTTAAAATTTAAGCACAGCTCATTACTGAATTGTCGCAGTCACTTCAGAGTATTTTGATGGTGTTGTCTTACCACTGAAAGAAAATTTCTTCACTATGAAGGAATAAAAATAATTATTTTTTATTTCTGGTGTGATCCAAGGTCAGTACATATATAAACTGAATATATACTGCATTCTTACACAGAAAGGAAGTCCTACACCAACAATTACAGAAATTACATATGCTGCAACTTTTAATTACTACATAAGCCTAGTGGTGGTATCTAGCAATATAAAACTATAGATTAGAGGCAATATGATATTTCTAGTAAAATTCATGAACTTCAATAAAATTATTTTGTGCTTTTTTGCTGATAGCGTAATTAGAATACCTGTATGTTGAATTTTAGAGTGCCATTTCACATTTCCCAGTAACTTTTTCTTTTTCTTCCTGAACATTTCAAATGCGTCAAAACATAACTTTTAAGGAAAATAAATAGATGGTTTTAGATTTATTTCAAAACAGCACATTGTTTATGATTTTTATGTATTTATTCACATGAGAAAAAACAAAAATGTGCATATCTGTTTTGAACTGAATCTAATGACATTTGCTGTAGGTATGTTATGAAATTACAATAATAATAAAGCAACAATAGTAAAGCCAGAGCATAAGTTATACCTTCCTTTGTTCACAAAATATCACTGTCAACATCAATGGAGTATAGAGTTTCAGAAAAATATGCCCCTTCTAAATGGGTATATTTTTGAATGTGATGTCACATAAATTCTCAAAAAACGTTTTTGTGATTCATTTTTTTACACAAAGCTAGTCCAAGAATTTTACTGGAAGTATCAAATGGTTTCTAAGCTATAACTCTATGCTGATCAACACCATCGCACACAGACTGCCTCCCACCACTGTAAGCAACACCACTTTCTAACTAAGGACATTTCCAATGTTTGGCAATGAATAAATTAAATAAATATTGGTCACAGTAATGTAGCTCATCTTGTTTCACACAAACACTCCACTGAAATAGTGCTATTTTGTAGCTCAGTTGGACTTTCCTGGTCAACAAACGTAAAATAAATAAATAAATAAATAGTTCCTGGCATAGCAGATTAACAATCATCTGCTCTCACAAGCAGACTGCCTCTTCCCCATCCAGTACAAAATAAGCACTTTCAGAAAAGTACACCTCTGACACTTGAGAGTCAACAAATAAATAACTAGTTTCTGTGTCTCTCTCTGTCTCTCTCACGCACACACACACACATGCACACACGCACACACGCACACACACACACACCCACACACACACACATTGACCTTGATAAGCCAGATCAATGATCAGTCACTTTTAGATGCAGACTGCCTTCATTCCCATGTCAGAAATAAGTATTTTTTCAGTGGTTATTCTTCTTATACTTTGCTGTGATCAAATAAAAAAAATACTGGCTGCAGAAATGTATTTGAATCTGTTTTATACACATGCACACACACACACACACACACACACACACACACACACACACACACACACACACACACCTATGCATACCATTACACACACACCTATACACACACACACACACACACACACACACACACACACACACACACACACACACACACACACACACACACACACACACACACACTTTCTTGCCTTTACAACACAGAAATTCTCAGTTATGTATACAAACTGCCTCTCCTCTAAAAAAATATCCACATTTTGACTGAGTGTCCTAGATGTTTGACTATGATCAAGTAAAAGAAAAAAATGTCCACTGTGATGTACTTCGGTTTGTTTCAAACAAGCACATTTTCACTCCCTCTCTCTCTGATACACACACACACTCTCTCACACACACACACATACAGCTGTAACTATTGTGAGAGGAGGACTGCAGTTGTTTGATGCATAAGCTCTTGGGGGTTGCAATCACTAGGTGGCGATGGTGCCGAAGTGCAGTACCAGCACTGATTTCTGGAGTTGTGAGGATACTGCAGTTTCATAAATGAATGCTGATACTGCATTTTTGGTCATGGTTAAAGTAGTCAGTGTGTGTGGATAACTTGTTACATTTGTAGCAACCAGCCAAGCAATTTGCTATAGTTATAAGAGCAAAGAATAGCTTCTTTTCTTTGTTTTCAAATTTGAAAAGACTATTTCTTACTTTCTCCTCACCTTCTGAATTATGACTTGGGGGCACAAGTTCGAGAAACTGTACAAAGTGTTATATGACTTAGATACAAACGTACACAGACACACATACACACACACACACACACACACACACACACACACACACACACACACACACACACACACACACACACACATACATATCCATCCATGAACACTGCCTTATCAGTAATCAATTGCATTCACAGAATGAGTTCATCTCCAGCTACCAACCTAACCACATTCTGATAGCTGCACTTGATGAAGTGAAAGAAACACTGGCCATACACACACACACACACACACACACACACACACACACACACACACACACACACACACACACACACACACACACACACACACAGAGTCAAAAATCAGTTATTTTCACACACATACCAACTCCTGTTCACCTCAAATTGTTTGTTTTGACTGTGTACTGGTCTGTTGCTTCATGGAGACCAGATGAAAGAAAACAGTGGCCATAATAATGTATTCCAGATTGTTTCATTTTGCAAACATGCACTCCTCCTACTTGACATCCTATATCAATGATCTTTTAATTGAAATTATGTAAATGAAACATCAGTTGATTTCAAATTTTGCCTTTCTTCCCACTCACATAGGTTCACAGGTAAGTACTAAGCTAATTGCCCTTGCATGCCATTTTAAAGTTAGCTAGTTTCCCTTTTGGTGCTTGAATTAATCTATCCCATTTCATGTTAGAATGGCCTAACCCATCCCATGGCCAATAATTATATATTACCCCTAGTGAGAATAATTGGGATCATACCATAGATAATCTAAGAGGACCCATGCATGAGGCAAATTTAGCTGTTACATCTATCCAATAGTAGTACGGGGGCAGTACTAGGGTAAATTTTCTGATTCCCATCCATTGATCCAAGATCTGCTTGAATATGGGCAGGGATGAACTTTGTTTTGCATGCATGGGGAGTCTGCTCTAAACCAACAATGTCCACTGCGAGATATATTCGTTCCTCCAAACCATTCTGTTGATGTTGCAGAATAGGTTTAGATCTTTAGACCAAATATTTCTGATGTCAGGTAACTTGATGACTCCATAGAATAAATTCTTAATTGTATAACCTATGATATTTGACTACCAATTTATCTGGTCTCCTGTTAGGAGCTGCATTTGCTGCATAAACATTTTTCATATCTCTTATTGCTATTTTTAAAAAAAGTAACATGAGTCATTGCTGCAGTACCAGGTTTATATGGTGTCCTACCGCAATATGGGTTTTTATTTAATAGAGCCTGCAAGACAAAACACTCCATGTAGATCACTGCATCTGCTTCATTTAATGATATCCTTCTCCATGATGGGAGATTGCTGACATGGATTGACATCATGAGTGACTAATATAATTGTTTACTTGACATATAAACAGATTATGGCTTAGCTAGACATGATCTGTTACTGTACAAGATGGACAGAAGTGAGACATTGTGCTTGTCTGAAGCCAAATATTCACTGGTATTGATGCTAGAATGTAAAACTGTTAGCATTGCTCTCTCACCTCATCTTGTTTGGCAGTTTGGTTCTCAACTAGGGTGACTTATTTTTGGAGCCTGCATTTTCCCTCTGGGCATTGTCTGTCCTTCCTATGCCCATGTGGGTTTCAATGGGTTTTCAAGTTTTCTCCTTCATCCCAAAAAAATACCATAGGTGAAATGGTGATCTTGCCTGTAGATGTCCAGTCACTGAGTTTGTTTGTGTATATTATGCATACATCCTGTAATAGACTGTCATTTCATTTGGTCTTAGTTTCCCCGTCTTGAACTCATTAAGTACCAGGATAGGCATTAACTGGCTTTTTCAAGAATTACTTTGCACGTGAGGCTTGCTCAGGAGCACACATGACATTGGCCATATAAGGGCACATCTCAGACCTCCAATATCTATTTTGGCGCAGTAAAGTTGTATTAAAGCACTAGCATTTAATATGATTGTTATCTGTGACAGGATTTGACATCTGTTATCAGCAGTAAAGATCTGGACAAGAGAAACTGCTTTGTTACTGACACAGGTGACTTTTTCATTGCAGGAAAATATTATAGTAAGATGGCATCCCCCACATGTACTGTCACCAAAGAATGAAAGGAAATAAAATCTTCCCTTGACTCTCTAACAGAGTTATTTAAATCCACAGCTATGAATGTCCATCAAATTAAAAGATTTCTATCTCTTATGAGTCCAAACTAGCGAAAATAAAGGAGGCCGTTGCTCTTTCAAAGCAAGTCCAGGAGCTAAACTTTTATAACTAAAAAACTCAAACTCAAACTTGATCACCTGGAGAATAGAATAGGTGTAATCATTTAAGAATTATAGGACTTCCTGACTGTGTGGATGGCTCTAACCTGATTGTATTTAATAAAGAAGGATTAGACCTTCTAATGAACACAGCAAAACTCTGTGTCATTGAAAGGATCCACTGCATTAACCATAAAAATAGGAACACCAACTTCCCCAGACATTTTATCACTAAATGTCTAGAATATAATTGCCAAGAGAGATCCTTAATATTGCCAGACCACAGGGTTCTGAATTAAAATTAGCTGTTCACTCAATTAGAATAATTCTGAACTATAGTGTGTCTCTACTTTTAAAAGGAAACAAATGATTCTCTTTTTAAAGTGGAATAGCACATGGGCTCGAAACAAGTTATCTTACAATAGGAAGGTTTGTGGTCTATACTGTTGTGGCAGAAGAGGGTAGCCTCCACCCTTCTGAGCTGGGAATTGCTGGTGTAAGTGTTATTGTGTCTTTATCTGTTTGACTACAGGGTTAACTTGTTTAAAATCTGAATCTCTGTGACTGAGGCATTTGGTGACCTTTGGCAGCCATGTTACTTGAGAAATCCTCCAGGAATTCATTAATTATATTAATCTGAGTACTACATTTTTAAGGTTCACCTATCAAGTGACCATGGATTTCGTTAATTATTTAGATGTTTCTCTACATGTGACAGAGAATGGGTTCAAATCCAGTATATACAGGAAACCCACCTTCTCAAATACTTATATTAGATTTAGTAGTTCACATCCATCATATCAAAAAAAGAGCATAGTCAAGGGACAATATGTTCGAGCTTGTCGCATGACTTCTTGGGAAGTAGATTTTTTGGAAGAGTGTGACAAACTCAGGGAAATGTTCCTGCAGAGGGAATACCCTCTGGAATTAATAATGGATATACAAAGGGAGGTATGTGACCATAGACAAGGGAAATTTAAACCTGTTTTAGGGACTGGACTAATACAAACTACAATACCAACAGGTCCAGAGCAAGGTGAAGCAGGTTTTACATACAATAATATGTTCATTACCAATTTTAGTGCCAATGCCTACACTATAAGAAATATAGTTGAAAGTGAATGGGCTAAATTTAATGAATATACAGATTTACCAAATTTAAAAGGGAAGACCATTAAAACAGTTTTTTGAAAGGGGTTCGATATAAAGAACTTATTAGACGGTAACAACTCCCCTTCCATATTTTCCAATAAATCTAAGGGAACATATAAATGTGGGGCATGCCCACAATGTAAATATATTCTTCAACAACAGAAAGTATTTATAACAGCTAGGAAGAAATGGATAGAGGCTTATAATTATTTCAACTGCAATTCTCAGGGGCTAGTTTATGTAGCTCTATGTAAAGAGTATGAAGGATTTTATATAGGCAAGACTGAGAGAACCCTCAAACGTAGGATATATGAACACATGAATGATATCCAGGAGGGCAATCCTAGAAATGCCCTATTTAAACACACTCTTTCATGCCCCCAAGCAAAATACCATTTCTTTGTGGTAGAAATGGTGTCTAGGGAATCGAGGGGAGGCCCCTGAGAAACCAGTCTGGAATTCAGAGAGACATACTGGCAAGTGGTATTTGAAGCTAACAAATACCCGGGCATGAATGAATATATTTCTATTGTTCCCTTGCTTAAGCTTAGAACAGCAAAATTGTGAAATAGGCATCAAGCAAAATATACACTTTATATATATTTTGTATAATTTTTAGTACTGTATTCTAATGGTAGTTTATATAATAATACAGTTTTATTTATCTGTTCAGTTTATATTTAAACATGAAATGAATTGGTATTCATTAGTATAGCAATAACCCACGCCTGGGTGTGGGTAATGCTGGATTTACCCATGGTTGGCGTGGTTTGGTCCCGAGGGCGAAGCCCGAGGGACCAAACAAAGACAACCGTGGGTAAATCCAGCATTACCCACACCCAGAAGTGGGTTATTGCTATTATACAATGACATTATTTAAGAAAAGAAATAATTACTTTTCTTAAATAATGGCATTGTATAATGCCTCTTTGCTGCCCTTCCGCAGCTGTCTGGTGTTCCGCGGCAGTTCTGATGTACTGCGCATGCCTGCGCAGTACATCAGATCCGTGGGCAAAAGCAACGGAGAACGCAAGATCTCCATTGCTTTTTACTGTCTCGCTATGTTAAATGGGTTTAACATAGCGAGACAGCTTTAAAATAAGCAACGGAGATCTCCGTTGCTTATTTTAAAGGTCTCGCCATGTTAAACTCATTTAACATAGCGAGACAGGTTTAAAAGCAACGGAGATTGCAAGATCTCCGTTGCTTACATTGTGTCGCTATGTTAAAGGAGTTTAACATAGCGAGACAGCTTTAAAAAGCAACGGAGATCTGCGTTGCTTTTTTTAAACCTGTGTCGCTATGTTAAACTCTTTTAACATAGCGAGACAGTGTTTTATACTAACGGAAAAAGTCCGGGTGACCGGACCTTTTTCCGTTAGTATATTGAGGGATTTACAACGGGCACGCTGGTTGGGCTGGCCAATCAGCGTGCACGTTTTAGAGGAGGCATTGTATAATAACATATTTTCTATTTGGTTTTAAATTCTTTTACTATGAAAGGGATGATTTTAACATTGCATTTAACTGTATGACAGCATGTTTTTTTAGATATTAATTGAATTGTTGATTTAATTAATTAATTGAAAGGTTGCAAAAAGGGAGGTGTATGCTCAGAAGATTTTTTCATCTGATGAAGTTTGAGTGCTACTCTTATGAAAACGTGTGGTGATACTTAGCAACGTTAATGTATTAACAGTGAAAACGTGTTGTGGCAGTTTTCTACAATAAAACTTGGTTTTAACTGGAAGCTTCGTTCCCAGTTTATTATTCACAGGAAACATGTCGTGGCAGTTTCTTGGTTTGTGTTTGGAATTCAGCTGTGGTTTGCTGCACTTGGTGACTGGTTTGTGTTGTTTTATGGTTTTGGAATTATTAATGCAAAATTAATGAACAATATTTAACGCCTAGAGGTGTCAGTAGGAGATGACTGCAGGAACGCCTCTGGAGGCGCACTCGGCTGTAATGGATTAAACCACAGGTACCAGTGTGAATCTGTCATAGTCCATGTGGGTGTTAATTACCTGAGATGTACCTCTCTTGACCGTACATGATTGAGCTCACTAATTATGTGTCTCAGGCAAGTATGAGCCTAACACTGAGCAGCATACTACCTTTCCCAAAGATGATGTCATATTATCAACAGAAAATGATTGATTTTAACTGTTAGCTTAGCTTCTGGCATCAGTCCAAGGGGTTACAATATTTGATTGCCTGGGAGAACATGGTTGACAGACCACTCTACCTTGCCAGGGATGGTCTGCACTTATCCCCTCTAGGCTTTTGGATATTAGCAAAGACCTTCACCACCACCATAGTGCCTTTTTCTAGGCAATGTCAAACTGATAAACCTCCCAACTAAACAGAACCTATTAAGGAATATTTGAAGGTGGTACTGCTCAATGCTAGAGGTCTTAACAAGAAACTCTACTCCCTGCATGTCTTCCTCACCCTGCAGAGTGTAGACATCTGTGTAGTAACTGAGATAGGGTTTAAAGTCATGGACAGTACCTCAGCAGTACAAGGTTATGATGCCTTTCACACTCTTAGACCGGCTACTGCACATGAGGGAACTAAAGGTGGAGGAGTGTCAGTTTATATTAAAAACAAGCTCACATCCAGACTAGTTAAAGTGTTTGAACCACTGGAACTGATACATGTGCAATTCACCATAAACAGGATCTTGTACCATATCCTTGCAACTTATAAGACCCCCTCCATGTCCTAGGAAACCCATACTACCTATCTCAGTGTTATAGAGTTCATCACTGTTCAACCCAATACAATCATTATGGGAGATCTCAACTAACCCCCTATAGACTGAGAATCTTCCACCACTTCTAATGCACAAGCACAGTGATTCTTAAACTTTGTTAATACCAACATCCTGGAAGAGTTGGTCCATTCTCCTACCAGGGGTACAAACAGCTTTAACCTTGTACTCACAAACATGGGGGAGCAATATTCCTCATCCAATGTACTGTTCTTCCTCATCAGATCTGATCATAAGTCAGTATTGCTTGAAATAAATATTAAATCCAGGGACCCAGAGAAACCAAAAACCTTTAGGAACTATTCCAAGGCAAATCTCTCTCTACTAAGTGACACCTTGGCTAAATTCCAACCCTGTATAGAGTGAGCTGTGCCCACTCATATTAAAAATAAAACAAACTCAAAAGACAAGCCACCCTGGTGAAATCACAGTATCATTTGGTTATACAACAAAAGAAAAAAAAATCTTGGCTAAATGTTGGAAGAACAAAGCCCGACATGCTAAAAGCCCCATGACAAATGTAAACAGGCAGCTAAGAGGGTAAATTAGTTCAAAGGCTAAATTTGATGAAAAAATAGCTTCTCAGGCAAAGGACAACCACAAATCTCTCTAAAGCTATGTCTCTAACCTCAATGGAAGTACACAATAATGACTAGAAGATTGTAAATGGCATTACCCACACTGAGCCAGAGACCATTGTCAACCTTTTGGCAAACAGGTTCAGCTCAAATCCCCCCACTCCCCCCTGATATTCCAAAGGAAATACCACATATCACAATCATCCGAACCATTACTAGAGGAGAGGTCATCAGTGCACTTTCCAAGGCCAAAATGCTGCATCAATGAGTCTCAATGACATCCCTGGACGCTTACTAAATATCACTTTTCAACTACAGCCTTCAATCAGGTTTGTGCCCAAGGAATGGAAGATGGCTGTAGTCATTCCCCTGCACAAAGGAAGACCAACCACCAATCTGGGTAATTACAGACAACATAATTCTGACCAGAATCATATATAAGGCCATGGAAAAAATCATCTTGGACATGATAAACGAGGATATAGGTAAGCTGCAAATGCTAGACACATCACAGTTCCACTTTGTTAAAGGAAGGTTATGTCTACTAAATCTGGTAGACTTCTTTGAGAGGGTCACCAAACAATTGGATGTAGGCAAGACTGCGCACACAGCTTACCTCGACCTGGCTAAGGCTTTTTGATATAATACCCCACTCAGGTATTATAGACAAGCTCACTAAATTAGGTATAAACGCTTTATCACTCACTGGATAGTGAACTGGCTCAATGATAAGACCCAGGAGGGCAATATAGGTGAGACCATCTTCATCAAGAGGCAAGTCACTAGAGGAGTCCCTCAGGGCATGGTATGGGGCCTGCTCCTTTTTGGCATCACTTTCTCTGAAATGGAAGCAAACTCTTGAAGTTTCATGGCTCACTAAGTTTGCAGATGATTGCAAGTCAGGGGTTATCATCGACTCCGCTGCAGGCACTAGAATTTTTTAAGAAGGCCTATCTCTGACTAGCAAATAGTGCAAAAGTCATGGTCTTAAACATATTGTACCTTTTGGGAAGTCAACCTTCCCAGTTAATTGCCAAGTTGATAATATGCCCCTAAGAGCTGACATAGTGGTCAGGGATCTGGGTAAATACATAGACAGTTGTCTTACCTTCAACCACCATGTGACCACAATGGTGAGGAAATCCTTTTATGTTGCACAACTTATAGGTAAAGGTGTGGCATCTAGGTCTAAAGAGGTCATTATCCCACTGTACTCTGCCCTTATTAGACCAATCAGAAAGTGCAATGCTCAGTAGGGTATGTAGCTGACCAAGCATATGCAGCAACTAGAGTGAACTCAGAGGTTCCTTACAAAAATAATATAGGGTATAATAAGCCTGCCTTATGCAGAGCACCTTAAAGCCCTTTCCCTGTTCTCAGTCTCCTATAAATTGCTGAGGAATGATGTATGCCTGGCTTACAAGGCATCCACAAACCCCACAGTTATAGATTTCCTGCATATTTGTAAGTTAAACAGTACCAGAAATACAAGGTCTAAGGACATGAATTTTGTCTGTGAATATGAGCAGAACATGCTGGGGAGACAGAGACTGCCCCTCTTATGGAACTGATTTCCCATCCATGTGAAGCTGAATTTGTCTATTACCTAATTTAAGTGGAACACAGACCAGTGAATGAGAAATAGGAAATTTATAGTGGGCCTGGCACCCACGTCCCTTACAGACAGAGGTAACTTAGAAATGCCAGTCCCTCATTGTCCTATTTGCATACAAGATAGCATTAGTCTTTTGGGAAAACTTTGATAGACTTAGAAAAGCCCCCCAGGTCATTAGCATAGTAACAATTGAAGGTCTATGACTCTATAAATAGTAATGTGGAGTACATAGTAAGTCTCAAATTCCCTGCCACACTATCTTTTGCCATAGGCTCATTGCAGGCAGCATTTCTCACTCCACAGGAAGCAGAAAGACATATGCAGAATTGCTAGTCCCAAACCAATCCAATGCAGAAAAACATATACAGTCTATTGCTAGTCCCAAACCAATCAATGTAGAAAGACGTATACAGTCTGTTGCTAGTCCCAAACCAGTCAATGTAGAAAGACATATACAGTCTTTTGCTAGTCCCAAACCAGTCAATGTAGAAAGACATATACAGTCTGTTGCTAGTCCCAAACCAATCAATGCATAAAGACATATACAGTCTATTTCTAGTCCCAAACCAATCAATGCAGAAAGACATACACAGTCTATTGCTAGTCCCAAACCAATCACTGTAGAAAGACATATGCAGTCTGTTGCTAGTCCCAAACCAGTCAATGTAGAAAGACTTATGCAGTCTATTGCTAGTCCCAAATCAATCAATGTAGAAAGACATATACAATCTATTGCTAGTCCCAAACCAATCAATGCAGAAAGACATACACAGTCTATTGCTAGTCCCAAACCAATCACTGTAGAAAGACATATGCAGTCTGTTGCTAGTCCCAAACCAATCACTGTAGAAAGACATATGCAGTCTATTGCTAGTCCCAAACCAATCACTGTAGAAAGACATATACAATCTATTGCTAGTCCCAAACCAATCAGTATAGACAGACATATACAGTTTATTGCTAGTCCCAAACCAGTCAATGCAGAAAGACATATACAGTCTATTGCTAGTCCCAAACCAATCAATGTAGAAAGACATATACAATCTATTGCTAGTCCCAAACCAATCAATGCAGAAAGACATACACAGTCTATTGCTAGTCCCAAACCAATCACTGTAGAAAGACATATGCAGTCTGTTGCTAGTCCCAAACCAATCACTGTAGAAAGACATATGCAGTCTATTGCTAGTCCCAAACCAATCACTGTAGAAAGACATATACAATCTATTGCTAGTCCCAAACCAATCAGTATAGAGAGACATATACAGTTTATTGCTAGTCCCAAACCAGTCAATGCAGAAAGTCATATACAGTCTATTGCTAGTCCCAAACCAATCAATGTAGAAAGACATATACAATCTATTGCTAGTCCCAAACCAATCAATGCAGAAAGACATACACAGTCTATTGCTAGTCCCAAACCAATCACTGTAGAAAGACATATGCAGTCTGTTGCTAGTCCCAAACCAATCACTGTAGAAAGACATATGCAGTCTGTTGCTAGTCCCAAACCAATCACTGTAGAAAGACATATACAATCTATTGCTAGTCCCAAACCAATCAGTATAGAGAGACATATACAGTTTATTGCTAGTCCCAAACCAGTCAATGCAGAAAGACATATACAGTCTATTGCTAGTCCCAAACCAATCAATGTAGAAAGACGTATACAGTCTACTGATAGCCCCAAAACAATCAATGTAGATGCCATTCAGTTTAATGGCCAGAAACAGCAAAGTGGAAAGAAGTTGGATTGCTCTGCCTCCATCTCTCCTAAGAAACGTTCACAGCAGAAGAAAGGCAGGAGTAAAGAGAGATGAGAGGAAGATAATAAGATATGGCAGCTCAGCCTAACAAAAGAAGCTTGTGTTTCATGGCAGTTAGAAGGTCACAGTAGGTCTGAGCATCTAGCTCAACTGTGTGTCAATGAAGAGATGGCCTTACAGAGAGACATGGTGGTCTGTAAACCTGAAATATCAATCAAGGAAGTTAGTGTCTTGGAACACTTTGGACTTAAGCACATTTTTTGCTCGAGGCCTATGTTTCTCCCTTCTGAAGGAGACTAGTAATGGGCAAATTCACACTACTGCCTAAGGCCGGTGTATTTGGTTTGCACATTTATCTTAGCATTTGTTGCCTTTAAGCCTTGCTTATCATTCTGTTAAGGTCATTTATTTATGTACAGCAATGCAGTAAAAATATTTGAGTGTGAATTGCTGCTCTAATTGTTATGCATATCACTATTTTGTTGAAGTATTAGCCAAAAATGCAAAGGGTACCATGTGTTCAGGCTTCTGATCTTCCCAAAAACCATAAGTTGCCTGTTTTGTTTTTGATTAATTATATTTTTTACTGCATTTTATATTGCCTGCTGCCTACCTTAATACTGTATTTATATATTGTGTACCAAACTGCAGTGTTGTACTGCAATTGTCTGACTTACAGTGCCTATTAAATTGTATTTTATTGCTGTTTACACTGTTTGCTAAGCTCTTTTGCTATGTTCACTGTTTGTTATGTATTTGTTGGTAATTTTCACTGTTTCAAAGCAATCCGTTGTGCTTGTCCTGGGTTTCCCACCAAGCAGTATAAAAATAATTGATTTGTTAGCTGTTTAAAATATTGTTGAGTCTCCTTGATGTTTTCTGCTGTTTAAAATTATTTTTAGTCTTACTGCTATTTTCGTGATGTGTTAAACATGCTCTAGTGGTTCCCATCAAAACTAGGGTAGCTAGTAGCTGTTGCATAGTCCAGATACAGGTTTGCTGCATCTGAGTCTGTTTGTAGTGACTGTTTGTTCTGAGCACATTTTCCAGGCCATCTTTGATTGGAAAGGGCCCTTTTGCACTCTAATGAGAGAAGTGTGCTGATTGGAACTTGTCTACTGAAGGGTGGATGGTCTTGGGGTAGTATCCTCACTGGTCCTTTTGAACCTTTTTAAAGTTTTTTTTCAGTCTTTTAGCCCTGGATTTGAGCAGGTTTGTGCTTGTTTGCACATTGCGCACTGCCAAACAACTGTGCACAATAGCTGGACAGATAAATTCAACATTTTTTTCCTTAGATGCAGCTGTAGCACAATACTGTAGCCCTCATCCTTAGTACTTTTCTGGTCAAAGAAATACTGCTAGTGATCTGTAACCTATTAAACCACCAGCAAAAAAAAAAACCCTGGCAGAAATATTCATCCACTGAGCTTCTCCTTAAGCGGTCCTGAAAAGCCACCCCTTTGTGATAACAGTTCTTCAACCTAGCATTATGGACAACTGGACTACCCTTGTTTCCCCTGCCAGCCTTGTTGACTTGGGTCTCTTGAGGCAGTGTAGCAACACTGAAGAGGTTGTCAACCCACCCACCACTACTCATGCACATAGTACACTACTCAAACTCATAGTATACATCAAACACAACAATCAACATATGTGGAAGTTCTCTCAAAAAAATAACTGAAAAACCAGAGACCTCCAAAACACAAGACTGCTACAACTAACACAGTTTCCACAGCACCCATGAAACATAGTAACACCAGTGCCTCACCTACCAAACCAATAAGAACTGCATTACATCATTGGAGACTCCATAGTGAGACACACACATGTCCCACTCACTAGGTTGAACAAAGAGAAAGTCACAGTCAACTGCCTGTCCGGTGCCAGGATTCATCAGATCATGCATGCACTCAGGTGTCTCAGCAACAAGTACCATTATGACCCTGTCATAGTTCATGTTGGAGTGAATGACATGAGAAGTGCCTCACTGGACTATATGAATAAATACATGATTGAGCTCTCTTAGTATGCATCCCAGGCAGGTATGTTCCTAGCCTCACCTAGCATGATGCCCCAGTATAAACAAAAATAATTGGTTTCAGTAATTGGCTTAGTTTGAAGTGTCATTCAAAGGGGATCCAGTTTCTGTCAGCTTGGGAAAACATGGTTGACAAATCTCGCTGCTTTCCCAGAGATGTTTGCACCTGGCACCACTAGGATTTCAACTGCTGACAAGGGCTGTTGCCTCCCCATAGTGTCTTACTTAGGCAAGATCTCGAAAACAAACTTACCAACTTGAAATTTGCCAGTCATAACAAAAAAAAGGGCAAGCTGCTAAATGCTAGGGGCTTAAACCAAAAACTGCACACACTGGAAGCACTTCTATCACTGGAAGATGTAGATGTCTGTGCAGTCACAGAAACCTGGTTCAAGGCCTCAGACAGTACCTCGGTCTTGCAAGGCTACAATGCCTTCCACACCTTCAGACAGCAAAAAAAAAAGTATGAGAACCAAGGGAGGTGGTGTTTCTATCTTTATTAGAGAAAAATTCACCTCCCCTCTAGTTAGTCTGGAGAACTCCATTGAGTTACTCCATGTACAAGTTACTGTGGGTAAGATACCCATTCAACTCATAGCCATTTATATATCCCCCTCCATGGGTCATGACATGCATGAAACCTACTCGAACAGACTAGAGTCAATACAAATATTCCTGAACACTCTGGTTATGAGGGATTTCAATTAACCCAGCATCAACTAGGAAATCTATGCTAGCCCAAACTCACTAGTGCAAAAGTCCCTTGATTTTGTTAACTCAAATGCCCTGGAACAAATTGTTCATATCCCAACAAGAGGAACAAACATACTAGATCTGGTCCCACTAACATGTCAAACAGATGTACTGCCACAACTGCCGGACCCTCATTAGTTAAATCTGGCCAGAAATCAGTCACCTTTGAGCTGGAACTAACACCAAAATTCACAAAAGGTGAGATAAGACTAAAAAATTTCACCAAGGTAAACTATACCCTCCTAGGTGAAGGTATAAATGCATTCCAAGCTCCACCCCCAACTGGAAGTGGTAACTACACCAAAGCTTACACTACAGCCCTGTACAATCACTTGCATAAGTGTATAGACTCAGCTGTACCAGAAAGAATCAAAGACAGAGCCCCAAGTAAAAACAAGCAGCTATAGTGGACATCCAGCATCAACAAACTTTACAATAAATGCAAAAAGTTTCTGTCCAAGAAAACAAAGGCAAGGCCCAAAAATGGAAAAGCACCCTCCTCAGCCTCAATAGTAAATAAGACAACATGTCAAATCCACTAAGGGTTGCTTTAAGAGAACTTTAGCAAGCACAGCCAAGGATAACCATAAGGCCTTTTACAGCTATGTACATAGCCTAAAAGGTAGGACCAAGTATGTGCAGAAGTAGTGACTAAGGGTATCACACACACTGACCCCACAGACATAGCAAACCTGGGTAGACTGTGACCTTAGCTTAATTTTAAATATTGCTCTTTCAAATTTAGACCATTGATATAATAACAGGTTTTGCATTAGTATGAATTTTATGAAGGGTATGAAGTCTGAAACTCAAATGTCTGTAATTATTTTATTACTTCAATCTTGAATGATTTGCCAATAATTTGCCAGAAAACCAAGACTGTATGAGGAAAAGATGAAAAACGTGAGGCAAAAATCTGGACATTCTTTAAAAATCTGGGCAGTTAAGAGATATAGCAGAAAATGATGAAGCTGAATGGAAGATTTTTGCTCTATAATTACAGAAGAAATTTCAAGGAAATACAACATGTATTCAGTCAAAAAACAATCTAGATAAGGTATTAGTTTTTAAGTCAGCAGGACATATAGGCATTTTTTGTTTACCCCTAAGTCATTAGAAAATTAAGTAAGATCTGGTAACACCTCCAATTTTAAGAAGGTGTGGTCCATAGAAGACCATATGTGATTCTTGTTCACAAGACGGGACCAAAATTCATGGGAAACTAGTTGCACATCAACCCTCTCAGAATGCCATGGAATCACCTCTGAATGAAATAAATAGAAGTTATGTACTTACCATAACACTCCATGTGAGTTGTTTATCTCGCCTTTATTCTCACTGATGGGGTTGGAGCCGATCCTCGGCTCTGACATGGCCGATAGCAAGCTCAAGGTTTGCCAGTAGCTCGAGACCAGCCCCTTATCCCACCATGCACTGCTAGAATTACCTCAGATCTTGTTTGCTGCGAATAATAGTCTATACATATATACAACCTATACATACTCTCTTATATATATCTATGAAGAAGAGTACCCAAAGGGAAAGAGAAATATTGAATAACCAGGATGGTACTAGCCTCTAAGTCAATAGTCAGCCAGGAGGGGGAAGGAGGGAGGGACGTGAGAATAAAGGCGAGATAAACAACTCACATGGAACGTTATGGTAAGTACATAACTTCTATATGTGAAGTTGTTAATCTCACTGATTATTCTCACTGATGGGTAGCATCCCTAGCACCCTCAACCCTGGGTGGTTCATGGGAGTATGTTCTTCAGTACTGTAGAACCAAAGGAAGACCTGTCCCTAGAAACCTTATCTACTTTGTAATGTGAGATAAAGGTATGAGGGGTAGACCAAGTGACTGCAGTGCAAATATTGTCAAGGGGCAATTTAGCTTGAAAAGCAGAAGAGGTAGAGACAGCGCTGGTAGAATGAGCTTTTGGTTTGTGAGTTAAAGGCATGTTCACATTTTCATAAACAAATGATATACAATCGGATAACCATTTAGATAAGGTTGTTTTAGCCACTGGATTGCCTTTTCTTGCTTCTGAGAAGGCTACAAAAAGTTGATCTGATTTCCTAATATCCTTAGTTCTGTCAAGATAAAATCTGAGCTGTCTGTGAACATCAAGTTTGTGCAGCAAATATTCTAAGTTGTTAGAGTGGTTGGGGAAGAACACTGGTAGTTCAATGACCTGATTGATGTTTGACTCAGAACAGACTTTAGATAAAAAAGAGGGGTTCATTCTGAGAGATACTCTATCAGCATGGAAGATCATGTAGGGTGGTCTGATGGATAATGCTTGAAGTTCTGACACTCTGCGGGCAGACGTAATGGTCACAAGAAAAATTGTTTTCCACGATAAGAATTTTAAATCACAAGAAAAAGCTGGTTCAAAGGGAGGAAGAATAAGTTGAGACAGCATAAGGTTTAAATTCCAGGGAGAAAAGGCAATTTTGATTGGAGGTCTCATATGAAGAATGTCTTTAAGGAAGGTTTTGGATAATTTATGGCTCATAATATTTCAGCCATCAAGACCAAGGTGAAAATTTGAGATAGCAGCTAACTGAACTTGAACTGTAGCAGCTGCTGCCCCTTCCTTAAAAATTTTTGTCAAAAATTCCAAGATCAAAGATAGCGGAGCTCGAAAAGGGTCAATGTTCTGCGCGTTGGCCCAAATTGAGAACCTTTTCCATTTGCTGCCATATAATTTCCTGGTAGATGGCTTGTGAGAGGATAAGAGAATCTGTTCTGAAATTGAATGAAGCCTGGCAATTAGGGGAAGTGGATTAGCCAAGCAGTCAGTTTCAGGGACTGTAGAGAAGGATGAAGGTCCCCTGACGGGTGCATCAGAAGATCCGGAACTGGGTCCAGGATCCATGGATCCTCCAACAGATGATGGTGAAGAAACAGAAACCAAATCTGATGAGGCCAGTAGGGGGCTATGAGTATAACCTTCCTTCCCAGTGATTTTGCTTTCTGTAGAAATCAGGGTATTAATGGGAAGGGTGGAAATGTATAAAGGAGACCCAAGGGCCAATCATGTAAAAGTGCATCTCTCGGGGGATGACTGGGAGGTGGTATCAGGGCAAAGTAGCTTCTGCATTTTGAATTGATTTGGCTGGCAAAAAGGTTGCAGCAAGGCTGGCCCCATTTGCGGAAAATCAACTCCGCAACCTGTTGATTGAGAGACCACTCGTGAGGGAGTAATATTGCCCTGCTTAGCTTGTCCGCTATGATGCTGGATTTCCCCGGATGTGCGTTGCTAACAGAAAACACTGGGACAACACAGCCCATTGCCAAACCCGGAGGGCTTCTTGACAAAGGGGGTAAGACTTGGTTCCGCCCTGCTTGTTCAAGTACCAGACTACTGACATGTTGTCGGTCTGAATTGCAATAGTCCCTAGAGGGAGAGAGTCCTGAAAGTACTGCAACACCAGAAGTACCGCTCTCAGCTCTAGAACATTGATGTGCAGATGTGATTCTTGATCTGTCCATGTGCCTTGGTCAGTCTTTCCCTGAAAATGCCCCCCCACCCTATCAGGGAAGCGTCCGTGGTCACAGTGGCTACTGGGGGGGAGAACAAAGGGTCTCCCTACTGTAACATGAAGAGACGTCAACCACCACCGAAGGTCTCTCCTGCAAGAATCTGTGATAAAAATCATGTGGTGCATTGGTAGTTTCTGGTAAGACCACTGAGTGAAAAGAAGCCATTGAAGGATTTGCATATGCATCCTTGCGAGTGGTATAGCCAGGATTGCTGCTGCCATCAAACCTAGTACTTTCAATACCTCCGCTGCTGTAGCTTTGTTCTCTGACACCAGTGAGCTGATGTTTTGGCGAAGAAGGGAGACTCTTTCGATAGGGAGACGTAGAGTGGTGGTTGAGGTATCTAACTCTGCTCCTATAAAAACGGTATGCTGAGATGGCAATAAGGCAGACTTTTCGAAGTTGATCGTAATGCCTAATTGATGTCAGAGTGTCAGAGTGTATTGTGTTGCCTGAGTCAATTGATGCCTGTTGGTAGCGGTGAGGAGCCAATCGTCTAAGTATGGAAACACCTGGAATCCTAGACGCCTCAGGTGAGCTGTGACCACTGCCATGCATTTGGTGAACACTCTGGGGGCTGAAGTGAGACCAAAGGGCAGGGCTCGAAACTGGTAATGATTGGCTCCCAGCCGGAAGTGCAGATGATCTCTAGAGCATCTGTCCATCTTTATGTGATAGTACGTGTCCTTGAGATCTATGGAGCACATCCAATCACCTTTCCCTAAAAAGGGAAGAATGGACTGAAGCGTGACCATTCGGAACTTCTCTTTCTCTACGAACATGTTGAGTCTGTTGAGGTCCAAGATAGGTCTCCAGTCCCCTGTTTTCTTTGGTACCAAAAAGAATCTTGAGTAAGTTCCGAATCCGACTTGGTCTGCTGGAACTGGTTGGATGACTCTTTTTTCTAGCAATCTATGGACCTCTACGATTGCTTGTTCCCTGAGATTGGGTGGAACATCTGGGATTTTTTTTGATAGGAATGGGAGGGGTAAAGAATGGTATGAAATATCCTCTGGAAATTATGCTTTGTACCCAAGTATCCGATGTTATGTTTATCCAGGCTTCTGAGTACAAAGACAAGTGACCCCTGACTGCCTCCAGAGCTGAACAGTCAGACCTCAGCACTGGTAGGACTGACTGGAGAACTGACTCCTGTCACCCTGTTGCTGTGGGCCCCCTCTGCCATGGGGGCAGTGTCTTCTGTTATAACCCCCTCCTCTACCTCTAGATGGGGTTTCACCATGTGTGTCATGAAAGGCTGCTTGAGTTTTTTAGAACCACATCTTTCCCCCCCTAGGGCCCTTGGGGTAGGGCTGAGTATGAGTGGAAAAGTGGACCCCAATGGCAGATAAAGTCTTGCCTTCCTGTTCACACCTGGTTAAAGTTTCCTTTACTTTGGGCCCAAACAGTGATGAGCCATCAAATGGGGTATTAATAAAAGAAGACTTGAAGGCTTCTGCAAAGGAACAGAGACACATCCAGGCTTGTCTGCGAAGAGCAATGCCCGAACTAGCAGCTCTACTTGAACCATCAGCTGCATAGGATATGAGACGCATGGACGAGTTCACTACTGAGTTAAGGGTAGCGAGCTGGGCTTTGACTTTGTCGGCCACTCCTGCAGCTACTGTACCCTGGAGAGTATCTCCTAGCTCTTTCAGGAGATCTCTCTGTAGTCTTGTAAAATGGGTCAAGTAGTTCAGTGATCGCAGAACTAAACATGCACTTCCCATATCTATCCATAACCCTAGAATCTCTGTTAGGGGGATGGATAGAAGAGGATGTCTCAGATACTTCCTTTTTGTTGGCTGCAGCCACAACCATGGTATCCACAGGCACTCCTTTTGTCAAAAAAGGTTTATCGACTGGGGCAGATATGAATTTATTGGGTCTACGAGGGACAGGTTCCATGGCCTCCGGTGACTCCCACGCCTTACGAGAGATCAGATCCATGAGCTCGTCGTAAGGCAGAGACACCCAAGAAGTGGAAGGTTGAGACCCAAAAGCCTTCAAGAGCACAGACTCATCCTCAGTAGGGGTCTTGGACTGCCAGTCACCCCTCTGACTAAGGATCTCTAGTATCTCTGCAAAAGAGATATCCTCAGAGAGGGACCGAGGGGACCCTTCTGACTCATCTAAGTCCGTGTCAGATGTCAAAGACTCCTGTGGGGAGTCTAAGTGCCTCCTCTTGCACAGTCTCTTTCTGGGCACCTCCTCAGTGGGAGGGTCTGGGGAGGTCTCAGAAGAGCAGAGGACACCCTGTGGGGGTACTTGAGGCTCAGGGTCTCTACGCTTAGAGGGGTCAGTAGATGCAGAAGTAGACACGGGAGCTTGAGGGGAGAGGGAAAGCTGAACCAATGTTGATGATGTCTATGGAGACAAAACTCTCCTCATAGCATCGAAGGAACCATGGCTCCAACGAGGAGTGGACGGACCCGAGAGTACCGTCCGATCCTCCCGCACAGAAACCCTGGGCTCCGAGCCTGAGGTAGGAGCCTAGCTCATCCAAGCCGAAGCCCCGAGAGGGAGAGTCAGCACCGACAAGTCGGTGCAACTATCCTCCCTGGACCTGACTGGAAAGCGTCGGCTCCTAGAGCCCTCGGTCGGTGCCGAGGACATCCGAGTAGATGGAGCCAATAACCCCAGAGCGGATATCGGCTCCAATGGTCCAACCACCATCGGTTCGACTTCCCTCGGCTCCAAGAGTCCAGTACGGCCCGGAGGAGAAGTAGACAAGTTCGGTTCCATGGTCTTCGGCACTGACAAGCTGGTCAGGGCCAACAACAATTTGGCAAGTCCTGGTGCCTGTAAAAGCGTCTGCACTAGCCGATCCATGTCCAAATCTGAAAAGCTGACTGAAGACTTAGCTGAATGCACCGAAGGTGCTGACTGGAGCAGAGGTGAAGAAGGAATTTCAGACACCGACTCCAATACTGAAAGCTGGCTCCGAATCAAAGGTACACTCCGCTCCGATGACTGTGGAACTGATGACCCTCTTTCTGAAATTTTTGTCTTTTTGGATACCTTATCTGAAGACTTGGATTTTGAAGATTTGGAAGACGTACTAGCACCTTCATGGCTATTCAAAACCACTGAAAAAGATTGCTGTAGCAATCCTCTGTCTATAGGTTTCCTCCTTCTCTCCAAGAGTACTCTTGAAGAGAAGTAGTGACAAATGCTACAGGTGTCTTGGAGGTGCTTGGCCCCCAAGCAGTAGACACATTGAATATGTCCATCAGTGATGGACATTTTCTGCCCACAATCTCGGCATTTTTTAAAACCTGATTTGGGATGGGATTTCTCCCTATCCTCTGACATACTGAGAAAAAAGCAGTAAATAGATTCACAAACAACTAAGCCCAACCCGGGCACTATCTACAACAGTAAGATATATATATATATATATATATATAAATAAAAATATAATACAAATATGGGACTAAGAGTCCCACAGAAAAAAACTTAACTGCTAAAGGGATTAATAGTAGGAAAAAGGGCTAAGGCCCACACAAACTAAAAAGCCAAGTCCCTAATTTAAAACAATTTAAACTATCTAAACTGTTTAAACTATCTAAAAATAATAAAACTAACACACACTACATAAATATATCAAAAAAGAAAACTTTTTTTTTTTTTAAAACTTTTTAAAAACTTGCTGTTTCTAAAATGTTCCGAGCTATCTGGATAACCGAGATCTCTCTTGCCACGGCAAACTAGATCTGAGGTAATTCTAGCAGTGCATGGTGGGATAAGGGGCTGGTCTCGGGCTACTGGCAAACCTTGAGCTTGCTATCGGCCATGTTGGAGCTGAGGATCGGCTCCAACCCCATCAGTGAGAATAATCGGCGAGATTAACAACTTCACATTTACTGTTTATCTTGAGGCCAGTGAAAACAGGACTTCAAACAACATGATTCTTATTGTGCAGACATGATGCCAAACAAATCTTATAGTTACTATAGCATGATTCTTATTGTGCAGACATGATGTCAAATAAATCTTATAGTTACTATAGCAAGGCATTGGACACAGTGCTACACAGGTGGCCAGGAAGTATATTAGACAGCTTAAGTGTAGGATGAAGGGCCTGTACCCCGACATAAGCTCTTAGACAAATAACACAGATGGTAACAGTAAGCACCAATCACCCTGAGGACAGAATTAGCAGTGCTGCACTGCATATTTCAGTCCTGGGTCACATCTTTCTGAGTCTGTTTATCCCTGTTAGTCTGAAGGTTCTGGAAGCTCAGATCTGTTTTATGAGAGGACTGAGAGATTTGCAACAACACTGATACAGATAGGCAGGGATGGCACAGGAGGTACAAAACATGAGGATAGGCTTGACAAGTGTGAAAGAATAAGCATAAATACAGTAAATGAGTTTCACTGCATAAAACTACAAATTAAATAGTAAGGCCATGTGCCTCCTTGAATTTATTTTGTAATCCAGGAATAAAATGAAGTTGTTGGAAAAGGCTCTCATTATTAAGTCTGACTAACTAGGACTTGGCTCAACAGTCTTTTTTCTTCATCACTGGATTGCACATAAATATATGCATTCTCCTGTCTACTGTTCTATTGCTCTTGAGTGCATCCTGCCCCAGAAGGAAAATATCCGAAGAACATTTTAAAAGCTCTGTTTTTTTTTTCTCTCTTTTTTAAACTTCCTTTGGAAGAAGGTGAGGACTTCCTAGAAAGACTAGCTTCACTGATTTATATAACAAAACTTTGACTTAGACTAAAGAGGGGCAGTAGGAAAGGTGGGGGGGGGGGGGTTGTGATTAAGGCAAATTCAGACCAGGAAGGGAGGGGCAGACTTGAACTGATGGACTTTCATTTCCTTTCTTTGTGTTTTTTGAAGGAAAATACTTAGTGTATTAGCAGCAATATTTGCTCCTTCTTAAGCAAACATTAGAAGGCCGGCCCAGCTGAGTGAAATGGGGCCCTGTCAATGCGTCTGAGCAGACTGCACACTGCGGAGGTCATACATGGCATACCTACAGATATACACCATGTGGACTGGTACTACTGTGCTGCACAAATTACAGTGAATTCCTGTGATGTTGGCAAACTGACTGCAAGGTTGAATAGACCCTTTTTAATGCAGTAGCTGTCAGACTGGTGAAACCACAGTCATAAGTGGAACATATTTAGCACCAACTTCATACAAACTTTTTTTATAGTAATCTGAATCACAGAACCACTTTATGCAAAACCCTTTTTATATGAAGAATTAAATGACCAAATCATAGCTTTTTTTCCAGGAAAAAATACTTTAACAACATACATAGCAATGCTGAAGCTCGCTATAATGTATTTGGTTAGTGACAGAACCTCCTATTCATTCCTGCAGAAATGTGATGAATATACATATGAACCTATGAATAACACAGAAGATGTATTATTTATTTGCCATTTATTCACCGGGTTAGTGGACTGGTCTATTGATCCCTTTCAGCCACAACCCAATCTTAAATAGAGCAGAAAATACATCATAGTCTTGCTAATCAAAAATATTATATACATAGTGAGTATATAGCAAAAACCTGAATATAACACTAAGATACAATACAAATAAGATAAGATTAAAAGTTCCAGTCAGAGTGCTTTGAAAGAAGAATGTATATATATATATATATATATATATATATATATACATATGTGTGTATGTATATACACAAACACACACACACACATACACTCACAAAATGCAAGCTAAGAAGTACATAAAATATGGTGTGATCATACATATAATACATAAACTCCTGTATACATGTGAACTACATAAGATGCCACATTAAGAAGCAGAGAAATGTTTCTTTGTTAAATTCGTTATTCGTGATATGAGCTGTTAGTGGAGAGAGTTAGGGCTATGAGTTGTTAACAAGCTAGTTCCTGTGATTCAGGGTTTGATTCCCTTCGCCTTCATTTGCTTATTGTATGACGCTGAACAAGTCATTTATCCAGACAGTGTTTTGTGACATTTTGGAATTTGGGCTAAGCTTCTTAAGGATCTCCTGGATTGCATTTATTTATTTATTTATTTACATTTGTTAACTGGGTAGTGTCTGACTGGGCAAGTTGCCCATTTTCAGCGGAGACCCGGGGAGAAAAAACTCCAGTGTAGTAATCATTAGAAAACTTGTAGTTATGAACACAAATATAAAACTAAATATGTGAATAACACGTTACTTAACAAACAAATAGTATAAGATAACACAGAGATTTTGATAACTGGAATATTCAAAAAATCTAACAGACTTTCTCGGTCATCAAACTGAAAATAAATAAAATAAATAAATAATTTCAATGGCAGTGTCAGTGGTGCAACAGATAGCACACTCAACTTTGGTGCTAGAAGATCAGAAGGCTATGGGTTCTATTCCCACTGCAGAAATTGGATTGCTGAAACTGCAGTTCAGGTTTAGGGGGACGCTGTACTCCTGAGTCCGTCATCTCTCGCGTGAGGCATTAAAATGTGGTCCCATCCACCTGAGTTTATAGTAGCTTCAGTGGATGTAAAAGATACCACAGCACCTATCAAAAAGAGTAGGGGAAGTCTTCTGATGCCCTGGTAAAATTTCCCTCTAGTAGTAAGAATACCACGTCAGATCTTCCCTGAAAAGAGACCACAAGCCTAGTAAGATTAAGCCAGTCAACAACTGATATATAAGTAAAAGAAAAACTCAAGAACATAACTTGTAGTGCACTGTACTACTGCAGATGATTAATTATCTAAGATGATTTACTTCTTGTAGCCAACCGTACAAAGTTTGATTCCTCCTTTCCCTACTGTGTGGCTCTTAGCAAGTCACTTAACCAGACATTGCTGCTGAAATGAGGTAGTTGTGTCCAGTTTGCTTACCTAGTTTATAAATAAAAATGGGTAACAATGACAATTTAAGATTACAATGCTGTACTTATACAATACTGTTTGATTAATATGTGCTGAACAGCTGGGTTGTGGTAATGCTATGTATAATATTGTTTGACTGATATTTCCATCCTAAAGATGTTTGGTTATGCAGTGTTACCACTTGTTTCTGACTTTTGATTTGGGCTTGAAAAGATTCATTGGACTTATTGATTTAATTGGTTAACAAATTTAAATAAATAAATAGAAGATTAAGATCATAAATAAACTTCACTGCGGAATCATAGAGTATTTGAAGTATTTTGCAGCCAATCTTTTAGGGTAAAGGCATACACCTCTTAACAAAAGGGGTTCAGAAGTAAGTGCTGTTTGTCAGCTGTTCAGTAAAGGTGGGTACAATTAAATATCATAAAAAACAACCCTCCTGCTTGGAGATGGTAGACATGCATTGTATGTGGCTTGCTTTACTCAGGTGAAACCCAAGAGGTATAGCAATCTCATACCACACGTGAGATGATTGACATACATGATGCAAATAAGTATGAATACAATCGTATATCGTGAAAGTAAAGTCATGACTTAGACATCTCTTGCATGTTTGAGTTATCAGAGTACCTTCACATTTAGCCCAATAAGTTTCAAACTGTAGGATTTAAGATATGCTAAAAAACTGGGCGACAGATTATGACTGCCACCTCCTGAACTCTGCTGGAATGAAAGATGGGAAGCCTTCTATGTGTTTCTCCAAAGATACCAGCCTTAGAAGTTGGGGTATTGTCAACTGGGGTTTCATCTGCAAGGTTCTGATCAAATTAAGGCATGAAGTAAATTTAAAAGTGCTTTAGAATACTGAACTTGCTAATAAAGAGATAAATGCTGAAAACCTTGTTGTGTAATTCTACATCATATTGCTAGATCTGAGATCAGGTTTTCATTCATAGGATGGAAGGGATAGTACAAAGTACATTTTTGACAGCACAACCATCCAGATTCTTTGTACACAAAAGGGGGGATATTTCATAAAGATGAGATCTGGGCTTCAGGACCGAGGTCATTAAATAAAGCTGCATAGACATGCTATGTGGTTTCAGATTTTGGATGTCTTGCATATTTCTGACTCATGGAACAGATGTGTTCAAGAAACTGTTTTATAAAAGGCATCAAACTGATGTAATGTCTGAAACTGTCTGAGTATGATACATTTAAAACTATTTGATAAACTTACATTAGGTGTGGCATTTAAATGGGATGAAGTGGTTTGTGAGGTAAGTGAATTCTAGTGTCAACCAAAATCTGGATTTATTTTAATGTGTTTGTTTTATGTCAACATCTTTAAGGTCTACTGACCAATTGTTTAGCCATACTGTTCTTCTAGCCACTCCTTTGCCTTACTCGCTATTCAGGGAAGCAGTACTATCTCTCAATGAAGAGGAAGTGGTGTTAATATGGCAGTGAGGTCATGTCCAAGCATTTTTAAAAACAGTCCCCTTTAATGGATACAATGTCAATGCAGTGGTGTTAGCATAATCTGAGACACTTTCCTGCACACCACTCCAAGATAGCCAACATGCCAGCTACTAGTAAAAACTGCAGAACTTCAAGTTTCCACCATGGATGAACAGCAGCCAGAAAAATCCTCTCTCATTCCCTGGGAGAATGGGTAATGTTTCTTCATAAGTTATTTGCCTGTCATGTTTGGTTAGCCCAGTTCCCTCCAACCTTCTACAAGCACCCATTCATCCATATTCAATACCTACTTTATCTAATTCATTTACAAAGGGAGCCAGAGTTTATTTTGGCAAGCAGTGGGCATAAGGCAGAGACCCAGTACTGCACAGGATGCCATTTAATCACTAGGTAAACACATTCACCTGTGCAGCACACAGACACATACCTAGGGGTAAGCTGAACATCTCTAGTTCACCTATGTGTATATGTTTGGATGGGGAAAGAACCCAAAGACCCCAGAAAAACCTCACATTATTACAATAAGAGCTTGTAAACTCTGCACAGAAGATTTCTTAGTCAGGAACCAAACCATAGAACTAAGTGCTGTCAGTCAAAAGTGCTAACTGTGCTTGTTTATATATGTAGATAGATAGATAGATAGATAGATAGATAGATAGATAGATAGATAGATAGATAGATAGAGAGATAGATGGAGACATAGATATTAAATCAAATTTGCTGTTTGGTCTGAGTCTTGAACTTGGATTGTGTCACTAAAGGATTTGATATTACATCTGTCTCACCAGACTAGAATGAAAATCTACAACTGCCATTTTAAGAATGGCTGCATTTCTTCTTATTTATTTTTTGTTGATGCTCAGTCGATATAGACACCATTTATACCAAACACGTAGAGTCTTTGAATGTTCCTACTTTACACTTGTTTTAAAGATGATAGTGTTGTTTGAGTAACAGTGGGTGCCCTTCAACCCCTGCAGTGCATGCTCTGTAATTTTTGTCAGCTTACAGGAGTTAATGCAGTTTCAAAACATTAAAGTGTGACACGTGTGAAATCCCATTATATATGTAGATGTTGTGCATTGCGCTTGAATGCTCTTGTTTACTTTGCAAATAGCATTTCTTTTTAGAACATTTTCCATTACAGTGAGTGTATATTCTCACCCATACCTCTCAACCCGTTAGCGCAAGAAATCTGGAAAAGGCAGAAATAACAGGGGGGCAAAGGTTCAAAACAAGAACAGATTTGAAAAATTTGGGACTTATAAACTGAAAAGCTTGCTAGAATAATAGCTTTTGCATCGGCATGCATTTTCTGAAGGATATGAAGCATGAAACTCAAATGACATGCATTATTTACTAACTTCAGTCTAGAATGATTTTCCAAAAACACACAAATTTTATGAGGAACAAAACAAAAATATGAGTCAAAAGTCTGGACATTCTACAAAAATCTGCACAGTTGAGAGCTATGTTCTCACCACATGCAATAAGATTTGATAGTCATGTGCTAATGAATTTATCATCACTTTACCATGTGCTAGTGGATTTAGCATCACTTTACAGTAAAATCACAGGAGCTATGGGTTACCAAACTGCCTTTGGTGTTGGGCACTCTACATGCAGACCACTATATGAGCGCCTTACAGTTAATTTTTTTTCTTCTGTATGCACAAGGTTAATTTCTTATCTGATGCTTTTTTCTGACAAATGTTATCTCCTGTTTGCACACTTAAATATCTATAAACACTGCTCAGTGCTCCTAGTTGGGGTTATTCTACTATCTGCGGGAATGGAGACCAGAACCCTTGAACTTATTTTCTCATAATTCACGACGAAGACATTTGGTGCCTTCCTTATGATTAAAACCTAGTTGAAGCATAAAAAGGTAACAATTTAACCAAATAAGCGGAATGCAGCAGATAGTTATGGATATCACTTCTTAATTACAAATGAACATATTTAGAATGTAACCTACAGTGGCAAAGAGGCTTCACAACAGTTGGCTGTCTCACATTTAGTTGACTCGTTTGGTCGACGTTTAGAAAACTTGAATCATAAAAACAAAAATGACCAGAAATTGAGTTTGAGGGAACCTGCACTACCTCACCTCCACCATTGTAAGCCCTATTCACTTCCCCTAAGTTGTATATATTAATATCAGATCAATCAAAAGTCAACCAAATGTGAGTCGACTGTCAGCAGGCCTGGCATGGTACTTGAATTTAAACTGCTCTTTCAGATAACATGAAAACATGGAACACATTGTCAGAAAAAAAAAAACACTGCTCGTCCACTCACTGCACCAGCCAGAATAAATTTTAAGAACATTATTTGTTTCCTATTAATTTCAAACACACTACTGCTTTTCCCATTTATTACTTCAGTTTGACTGTGCACAGTTCCTTGGAAAGTTCCTTTTCAGAGAATAATGTGATCTCTTACTTATAGCCGGCCTTAGGCATAGGCCAACAAGGTGACCACCTAGGGTGCCGCTTTAGTAGGGGCACTTTTCCAGTATTTATTTGGTGTAGGTAGACCAGGATGGGGGCACTGGGTGGAGTGGTGGGGGGTGCCGTGGTGCCCTTTTACCTAGGGCACCAGTTGACCTAAGGCCGCTCCTCCTGTTACTCCATTCTTCCATCTAACCATCCGCAAGCACTCTGCCATTTCCTACATATATACAGTTAAATTTACAGCTCAGCAGTTCTGTTGAATATCATAGCTTTCTAGCACATGTTTTTTCTATAAAGGGATCAAAACCTAAAAATCAACATAGTCATTAACTCCAGAATAACAGAATACAGCCAAAAATAATAATGAATGAAAATCCCAAATCAGGGGTACTTTTAAATGCTTGTACTGTTTGACATATATCACAAAATAAGAACACTTAATTAACTTTCATTTTCTGAAGTAAAGAGGTATTAACTGGCATGTCTGTCTTTATTTATTGCTGCAATCAAGCACATTTTCAAATAAAAGTAATGCCCACCAACCTTATGAGTGAAATGTAAAATAACAAAATCTGAACTGAAGTTTGGTTTGGAATATTTGAGACATGTGTGTACAAATGAGCATGGACTATAACGTAGCTATTCTGAAGATCTAATCACCACTTATGGAATAAAAACAGATATAGGGAACACCGTCATGTTTTACTGTCCAGGATCTTTTCATGTTCATGTCTATTCCTACTTAATTTCTATTTTAACATATTTTCAGGCTTGCACTCTCACAGCATTTATTCAGAAATGCAGCATTTATTCTTAAGATACAGAATTACACTTCAGATATGCACCATTCCATTTACCATCTCAAAATTGAGTGGCATATTTCAGTTTAGGTAACATCAATGTGTTTCATTTTTTACAGAAAATCCCATCTTTTTGCATATTACTTAGATGGTTAGGTACAAGCAACAGCCTTATTTTACATGAGAGAATTCTTCCATTAATGGTTAATATCATTTTGAAGGGAAGAGTCTAGAATTTTTATAAATATACCCCAGGATTCACGAAGCCTCCGTGTAAGAGTTATAACTCTTACACGGAGGCTGCAGTTAAACTGAGTGATGTCAGCATGCTCTGCATATTCATGAGAGCATGCTGAATCACACCTAAGTCGAACACGGTCCGTGTAAGACAGTAGGGGGCATGACCGTAGGCAGAGCCCTGCAAGCGGACACGCCCCCAGAAGTGTAAAAGTGCCCAAAGCAGACACCCACAACAGAGTCCACGGAAATGTGAAGAAACACACCACAACACATGCCCCTACAGACTATGAAACATAAAACAATCTAAATGAACATGTCATATTTTTTTTAAATTGTAAAGATGTTTAACCGTGAGTGCGCTGCTTATGTTGGCGTGCCCGTAGCGCAGCTACAGTTAGCAGTCAATGGGAAAGCATATAAGAACTAAATATGCAAAATAAGCCAGGAAGGAATAGTGAAGCGGTAGAGATGCTGGCTGCAGAGCAGGCATTCATGGTTCGAGCCCCCACAACACAATTTTTTTTTTGCAAACTAAGCAAGAAACAAGTCCCTGACACATAGAACACATAAAACCTGAATATATGTAATATGCAATGTAATAGCCCATTTATATTGAATAAATGTGAGCTAAAAATGAATATAAACTGCCAGATGTGCCCATGGCTGAGCTACAGTTCAACAGAGTGAGGGTATGTGCCCGTAGATAAGCATTGGTTTAACTGGTGCAAAATGAGTGCCTGTAGCTGAGCAGTGGTTTAGCACGCTAAATATATGTGCCCCTGAGTGAGCTAAGCGGCATATGCGTGCCAATAGCCAAATAAGGCTTAAACCAGCGTACCCCGTTTGCGCGGAGCTGCGCACCGCGCAAACAAGCTAACCAACGGGCAACGTTGAGCAAGCCGTATCAAAACTGCCTTCACACAGACACACCCCACAGCATGTCTAGACAGTCATGAAAAATAAAAAGCAGTGGTCAGGTTCGAACCCAGGATACTATACACCATAGTCAAGGCACAGAACCACTGAGCCATGACAGCAGTACCTAGAAATGCAATAATAGCTTATATATAGGAATGAATACAAACTGCAGCATGACAATGCAGGTTTACTGAAGTTGATACAATTCCAAATTGGCCAATCACAGATATGCGGGAAAAACGGACTATATAAGCTCCATAGGCGGGAATACACAGCATAAACGATTGTAGAACAGACCTGCAGGCAGAATGTCAGGTGTAGGTGAGGGTAGTCGCCGAGCGCAGAGGTGGGGTGTTGAGGAGTCCAGGTACATGGCCTGGCTCCTAGTCCACAACCATGAGGCCCAACTCATGCAGGGCCAGGTCCTCTGGGGAGCGTACAAGGCTGAGGCGTGGGACCAGTTGGCTCATGAACTCACCAGTGCCACAGGAATTCCTAGGACAGGTGAGCAGGTCCGTCACCACCATGCGGACCTGAAGAGACGTAAGCAGGACCAACTGAACCTTTGGATCCAGGAGGCCCGGCAATCACCCAACGCCCCACCACTGAGTAAGTATCAATTAATTATGTTTGTAGAAAGTTAAACTACCTGAAATCATGGAGATGTGTATTCCAATATTACTTCATTTATATTACAGCTGCAGGTGTCCGTTCTGCGAACCGCAGAGCCTATGCCGATAGGCTGAAAGTGTTGCGCCACCAGGCAGGTCAGTAATCCACTACTAGTAACTGTAAAGATATATAAATGTATGACAGTCAGCATAAGCGTGCAGCGTAGCCAGGAAGGAATTAAATCTGCAAGTCACAGTGTGAAAGTGTATGCAAGTATTGCCTGATTACAACAGTTCCCAGCCTGTAGGTTGAAACTAATCATGAGACTGTCCAACACATATTATGAAATAAAACTGCCCTGCCTGTAAGAAAATAGTACACAACCTGCAGCAGCAGGTAAAGTATAGCTGCAGAAGAGGATGAAATCACATGTGTGAAATATATCCCTGTGGAAATACTGAAACATGACAGACGTGAGACTGCTGGAAAGAACTGTAATAACTACTGTTAAAACATGTCAATAAAGCCTAGAAGTACCAGTCTGAATAGTAACATGAAAGCAAGTGAGAGAGTGCGAGAAAGTGTCAGGAATACAGCACTACAGTAGTAATAACCCCTGAATAAACTATACTGCAGTCAGGACATAATTAAATGCATGTGAGACTCAGAACCAAACAGAAACATCTGTTCAAAGTGTTGCTGCATGTGGAATGTGTACACCAAAATCTGGATATGTTGCTCCCAGTCTGAAATATGCAGATAGGATGATTGTCTGATATACCAAACATCCACACCTGTCCTCAAGTATAGAAAGCACAGTTAACAGGATGATGTATCTGCACAAAGTTCAATATGAATGTGTATGAACACCAATAAAATGTAGAGTTATGTTGCAGTAACAGTCCCATCTGCAAGGTTAAGTAGTTAACATATAGGACACTGTAGTTAGAACAGTAGTGTGTATATAACTGTAGCTATTAGAAATGTACAGCATATGTAGTTGTATTCGAAGGTGTTAATATTATGTTTGATTTACCCCACCCTCTAACCATCTATAACCCATTCCACGTGAAAATGGTATGTGCAATCACAATTACCACCCCTGGACGTCTGTCCTGTTGGGTCATATATATTTGCATGTCTGTTGATGCATCCGCCCTGTTGATACATCCACACCTGATGGCCTGTTGCCATCAATCAACCCTGCATGTTGTTGGACTGTGTATTACTGTTAAAATATGCATGTGTTATGCACGCTGTTCAATGGTGTGAATAACTGGGTGTGTGGTTAATGGGAATACTAATGCATGCTGTTACAACTAACTGTGAATGGTATTTATATGTCACTAACCCAAACTGTCATGACATAATGCAAAACATAGAACGACAGGGAAGGCGGGTTCCGGCGGACCCACCTCTCCCACCTCAGCTGGCGAGTGCACCTGGCACTAGTGCCCAGTCTGGACCCTCCTCCGGTGGCCCTGTGCCACCTGTGGGTGGAAGCACTGCAGGGGATGGGGCTCGCCCCCCCCTCTGCAAGTGTGGCCGGAGGAGATCCACCACTCACCCTCTGTAGCGTCCGGACTGTGGTGCGTAGGGAGATTCGGGACTCTGTCCTTGAGCCCCTATGCCAGCTCGAGGCACGGGTGGCGCAACTAACGGGCATGCCTGTTGCCCCGCCTACACAGCCCCCAGCACAGCCTCGTCCTGGGCAGTGAAGGAACAGTGGCAACTGCCTATGGGTGGGGATATCAGTTCCACTGTTGCCATCTGTGGGCTCATGGGCTCTGGACATCCAAACCTCCGTCCCCGTCAATTGTGTAACCCCCCCACACGTGTCATACACCGCCCCTGTATGCGTCTTGTTTGTCTTGTCTGTTAACCTACCCAACCTACCTCCCCAGCTGTACCGACTACCTTCACCTGACATACCACTCTCACCTGAAAAAAATAAAAAAAAAGGGCACTCTGTACCCACAAAAAAATTACGCCCCATACATAGCTGCCCATTCCGCACATATGTCTACTGGACATGGAACCCATCAATTCCAATTGGCTGTACAACAGGTATTATTGTTGCCCTGACACCTCTCTCAGGGGTGGAAGGTTTCAAATGTCACACCAAATTACATACATATGCACAGCTGTTGCTGATGAAGAAATGGGCAGCTATGGGCCTAACCTACATCCCTCCTGCACATCCCAAGCTTGTTACCCTACTGTCTTACCCTCTTTGTGACCCCTTTTTCACCACTTTCCTGTCTCCCCGTTTTCTTTTCTTTCAAAGAAAATAGCGCGGGTGTGCGCAAGGGTAAGCACGTTTAAGCGGTTGTAAGCGGGTGTGCGCGTGCGTGAGCTAACCGCCAGTGCGCATGCGCGAGCTCCGCGCAAACCAGCGCTAACCCGGTTACAACTGCTTAAAAGTGCCTTAGTCACTGTGATTGACAGGTCCTGTACTCAGTTCCAAAGAAAAATAAAATCCCACTGTGAGTCCCGAACCCAGGACCTTGGCAACTATAGTTTGCATGACTTACCACTAAGCCATGACTCTGACATAAAATCATTGTGCTAAAGTAAATATATCATGTAACAGTAGGAATGAATGTAAAGGGAATATAGATGTGTAGTACACAAAGCATGACATTTAGAATCACAAACAAAAATGGTGGATTTCAATAATAGTAGTGTGTGAACAGAAACAGCCATGCTAGTGGGAATCTAGTAGGTAATAATGTCACCATAGCACCTTGCAAGACACACACATACTCACAGCAGGATAAGCACTGCCCATACCCCATAACCCCTTACAGGAACACATCCGGACCAAGTAATAAAATATGTGGGGCAAAGGCCCAGAACCAGGGACACATTACAAATAACGGTAAAACACACGCAGACAGTGCAGAAAGTAACAGGGTCTACACCTTGTGGGATGTTTGGAAGGGTATGCAGTCTGGCACATGAATGTTTGTCACCATATTCTGACTACAGCCCAGACTGCCTTGCCAGATAAAGGTGTGCATGAGATACTGACCAAATATGAGGCAGACATGTGGACAGCCTGCAAATATCTGTACACATGACGGGTCCAACACCACCATATTTGCATAGTCAAGGACCTAGACATAGCAACAGTGAACGTCTTACAGGGATGTACCATAGACCCCATGTGAAATGTACAAACAGTAGGCAGAAAGGTGTAACACATGCAATGGTAACTATGGAGTCTGGAAAGTATTCACCACTTGCATGGCAGAAAAACCATAGTAATACATATGCCCATGCTAACCCACAGTCACAACTGCAGCATACCAGACAGTTCAATGGGTGTACCCCACTGATATGTACCATTCCATGTGGCACATAACTGATGAACCGGAAAGCCTCTGGGGCCTGCTCAGCAGCATACTCACATACCCTAATAGATGTCAAGGCCCACACCATGGCCAAACCACACTGCATGCTGTAACACCCTAGCAGATATAGCAAGCATTCCAGGGTGTGAATGTACATGGAAAATAGGAAAGCTACAGCAGCACACTACAGTCAAGACACCTAGCAGGCATACCAGTACTGACAGTAAAGGGCAACTATTGAAGCCTTAGCAACAGAGTGCAAGCAAAGGTGAAAGGAAAGCACAAACACACACACACACACACACACACACACACACACACACACACACATTAACAATAGTAGTAGTTGTAGTTGTTAGTGTACATACACAGTCAGTACAGGAAACTGGAGAAATGAATGGAGGAATGTTAATCCACAACACACCGAGAAAAATGAGAGATACCAACCTTTACACTCACAGAACGTTGTCCACAGCATAACAGCATGGTCCCTGCCCTTAACATCTGAAAGGGCTACGCCTATCTTACACACCCTTTTATAGCACAGTTCTGAAATCACAGTAAGAACTGCAATCAGTACACAACAGGCTGCATGCAATTAGCAAATGCTGGCTAACAATTGGTGCAGAGGCCATCACATGGGCATATGCAGATACCTACAAAAGTATGCTGTACTCCATGTCCACGCATGCAATACTTTCATTGCACCCTGAGAGAGAAAGAGAGAGAGAGAGAGAGAGAGAGAGAGATAGAGAGGACTAGACTGCAACTAAGAAGACGGAAACAAATCCCTCAGCAACAGCTACCTGGAAGCTGACAACTGGGACGTGGAGCAGCAGGACAGAGAGCCAGACAGTAGCAGAAGCAGCTGTGAGAAACACAGGTACTGTAAAGTAATACTATAAAGGTGTACATACTGTGAACCCTCCAAATGTGTCATTGGTCTGTATCCATATGTATATGAAGATGTGTAAAGGGCAGGAGACATACAGCAACTATCAGTGAAGGCTGTACATACATTTGTATGTGTGAGCATCTATGTGCACATATCAATGTTGTTTGATTGTAGGTTGTACTGCCATGTACAAATTAGGTTACACAGCTATGTATGTTTAGCAGTATGTTAGTGTGTGTATACAGTAAGGTAGACAAATATGCTGATATACCTGTCTAACATATGGATATGTATGTATGTCAACATGTGTATGTGTATATATATATATATGTGTATATATATACATATGATATGCAAATATGTATACATACATAGAGAGAGAGATGTAGGACTACATAGACAGATGTCGAGCAGAAATTGTAGCAACATATCTATGTAATGCACACATGCAGAGATAGATATATGTAGATACATATACATAGACAGACTGATCTGACCACCTACAGGTATGATTGTATATGATGACCTGCGACACAGCCTGCCCCCCCCCTGTCGCCCACACCCCCTCTGCGCCCCCCCCCTCCACATCTACAGCAGAATATGTACATCAATATATATATATGTGCACATGTATACAGACATATTTACATATATATATATATATATCTATATACATATAGACACATTTTATTATAAAATTAAAACAAAAATTTAAAGGGAAAGGGGAAAGGAAGGAAATGATTTGAGGAGGCAAGGCAGAGTAGAAAAGGGGCCCGGGTGACAAAGGAGGGAGTAACAAGTGTCAAATGGACCTCCAATTTGTCATCCCGAAACCAATTAGGAATGAGGCGGGGGGAACGGGGCAAAATGTCAAAATAAAAGGGGCACACCCCCCAATTGAATGGTAGTGTCGCAGACATGGTACAGTAGGGAATTAGGTGGGTGTAAACAAAAATGGAGCCATTAGGGCCTAATACGCAAAATTTGGGGGGGGTGAATGTCAACATGTGAAATATAAAAATTAAATAAGTATAAAAACCCCAAGAGAAAATGTACCCACATAGAGGTTAAAATTTACATATAGGTACACCCATGAAGATGTAAAACCCATAAAACAAAACCCACAACCTAAAGTTGTGTTTGCCTGGCCCTGCTTTGCACTTTGGCCCCTCAAAATAAGAATACCCTCAAAAAACACATGTTAAAAAAATATATAATTAAATCCCCCTGTAATTTATCAATATAATATGATAGAGAGGAATGTTGACGAGAGGCCCATCCCCCAATGTTCCAAGGTCGGTACAAAAGATGGTGAACACAGGGAAATGATAAAATTTTTTAATAATTAAATTTTTTTATTTTTTTATGTGAGGTGCCCCTTCAGGGAGGGAAACCCAGGGTTTTCCCCCAAAGGCAATTGTAGTCACAGTGACATACCTTTTATATTTGAGTTGTCAGATTTGTAGCAGAAAGGGGGAAAATCGGTCCCCCAGGATTTGTGAGGGTTTCCTCCCCGGGACACGGATAGGGAGGACAGTACGGGGAAACTTGCTTTTGGGGGGGGGGGTCACCTGCACTAAACCTGCCACCACAAGTCAATTTTTTCATAAAAGGTTTTTTTACTCAGGGGCAAAAGGGAGGCCCTGCCCGGGTTCAACAAACTGAAAACCCCCCCATTTTATGTCCCTTGCCCAAAAATTCCCCTTTAGTTAAAAAATTTTTCACTCCAGAACCCCCTCCCTTTAAAACCGTTTGAGAGTTTCCATTTCTGTAAAAACCTTTTTGGCTGGGGTACCAGAAGGTTTTTTTTTGGGGAATTTTCTTGGTAATTTGGGAGCAGTCCATCACTTGGAATGTCGTAGAAAAAATTGTGTGGGGGTCCAGGGGTTGTTTGATGGAGGGGGTGTAAGGTAATTATGTTAAAATGAAAAGTTTGTTTGTTTTATGATGACCACTGTGCTGGGGGGGAGGGGGGAAGTATATCCGGGAAAGCAGGTTCAGCCCAAGTTTTTTTCCCCCCCTTATAGATAAAACCCCCGAAAGGTCCTCCTGTTGGTTTCTGACTGGGTGTTTTGATTGTAGGGAGGGGGCTGGACAGTTTGGGAGTGAACCGGGCCTTTTACTTTTACCCCCAATGCCGTGTAAAAGTGAATATGTTGTTCAAAACATGGGCTTTGGAGATGTTCCCAAAATTGCTACATAATTGTGCCGGTTTATCTTTTTCTCAACATGGCCCAAGAACCTTCCATGGGTGGGGAATCCCCCTTCAGGATATCCCTTTCTTTTCCCCCCCAAAATCAGGGGGAAGGGCTGTTGGGAAAGCCCTTGTCCTGGGTAAAGGGCTGAAAATGGAAATTGAGCATGAATCCTGGGGAAATAAAAGTCCCCCAGGGGTTTCCCCGGAAACGGCCCAAAGGGGGGGGGTGGTACCCCCCCCCACTCCCCAAGGGAGGGCTACTTGATGTAGTGGCTGTATGAAAAAAACAGGAATAAATTTGTGGGGTAGCCCACAGAGAAGTGAACGTCGGGTAAACCCAATGAAGTTGCTTTGCATGGGTTTGCGGGTTGGTGTTTTGGGTTGTATGAGATGAAAATGTGAAAGGGTTGTTCCTAAAACTGAACCTAAAAAAACTTTTGTACCACCTTAAAACCCAGTAAATGGAAGTTGTCCCATAACATTAGTTTTATGTCTGCAATCGGGTACCGATCCCTTCCAGCGGGGAAAAAACCTTAAGTGGATAGAATAACATTTGGCATATCTTTTTTTGGCAAGGGGTTCGGTTGGGTGCACGTGAGACTGTAAAATTGGTAATGTTGGGCATTTGGCATTGGCAGGTCCCTCATGGTGATTGTGCATTTTGGCATTTTCAGTTCCCCGGCAGTTTTTGGGGGTGGCACCTCTTTCACCGTGAGGTCTGGTGAGTGGCCCGTCACCGGGCAGGCTTTGGGGGCCCGGGGGGGGGAATTGTCATGTGTGCTGTGTGACCGGGATTTGCATGTGGGGTGGGGGGTGTGATTGTGCCCGGGCTGTTCATTTCATTTTCATTGGCCCCTGTGCATTTCATTTTGGACCTTCGGTTATGGTTCATGTGTGATGTATTATTGTTTTGTATGTCATTGGCTCCGGGAAAGGGTTGTCTGTTTTTCCCTTTTTTCCCCCCAAGGTTTTTTGCTCCCTTGGTGTCATGTGCAGGCCTGGTCAGGTCCCATGGGTCTGTGATGTGCACTGTGAATGGAAAGGAGGGTTCCCAGGGTCCCCCTTTGGGCACCTTGCAGTAAAAGCTGTACCCTTTTATTGTCATTGTCCCCCTCCCCCTGGTGATGGGCATGTGGGCATTGACCGGGAATGTTCTGTGGCACCCCCCCCCAAGGCCCCATGGGGTGGACCCCAGCAGTGTGGGGGGCTGTGGGGCATCCGGGCCCCCCCTGAAAACGTGGGGGCTTCCCCAGTTTTTTGCTGTCTGGGAAAGTAGGGAACGGTAAAAGCAGGGTCTGAGGGACTGGAATGGCACAGATGATGCAGTTGGGGCATTGGGGCTGCCACCGTGACACCAATGCAAGAAACGGGGGGAAAATTTGACCTTTCCAAAACATGCCATGACCAGGGTATGGGGGTTGGGGACGGGCTTCCCCCAGCACATGGCAGGGGCCCCCAACGGGGCGGCCCCCCCGTCCGAGCCCCCGCAATGCGGGTCGGCTGCACAAAAACCAAACCCCGGGGTCGGCCCCCCGCCCTTTTCCGTAAAAAACCCGTTCAACAGCCCCGTCTGGGGGTACGATGGTCCAGCCCCTGCGGCAAGGTCCCTTTCCAAACCTGATCTGTATGCCCGGCGGACATTTGGCGTCCAAAAACCCCATTTAATGGCAGTGAGGTGGCGTGGCTCCTAAAACCAGCAAAGAAAACACCTGGGTCGGACACACCCCCCAGCCCCCCCTTTTTGCTCCCCCTCACCAACACCAAACAACTGAAATTGGTTGGGGGCGCCCAGGCTCCAAATTTCACACCCGGGCTTGATGAAAGTCCACCCCCTGTTGAAACAACGTCGGTACATTCAGGCAGACGGGTGCCAAAATGTTGAAATGACTGGAAACAGTCTGTGGCTGAAAAGGGGTATATGCAGCCTGAGGAATGTGTGTTTCCCCCTGTTGCACCCCCAGGGTTACCAATGACACTGCACATTTGGGCAACTTTAAATGTGTCCCAAACACATACATATGAAAGGGGATGGTTAAATTAGAATCCCAAAATAACTGTAAATTGAAGGGGATTTTGCCCCCTGATCTGAACAATTTTTGAGGAGTTAATGTTGCGATCACAGGTACAACAAAGGAGAAAACGTGTTCCCATCCCTGCTAAAAAAGAAAACAACTGCACAGGGGGGAAAGGTCCCCTTTGTCAAACTTGGTGGGGGCCGGGAATCATCCACAAGTTGGAAAAAGGGGAAAAGGCCCCGGGCATTTTATTAGCAGGGAGGGGTTTTATATTTTTTTTACATTGACAGTAATGCATTTTTGCATTGTTGCCAACTGGACCCTCCCATCGAATTTATTTGTGCATATCCGCTTTTCAGGACCACGGAACTTACATTTGGGGACAATATACATGGAGCCCACAAACTTTTTTTGAGAGGTTCAATTACCCGGAATACTGTCCACCGAGCATATTATAGAGCCTGGGCCCCATGCCTTGATGCCTTTAGTATGTCCATGCCCCTTCAGTTATGTTTTCCTGACAGTACATTGCCTGTACACTGTTGCCCTGCCTGGCTTGCCACTGACGTTATTCATGAAACCAATCAAGGCCTCATTAAAATTATTTTCTGGAACTACCTGTTTGGGGGACATGACCTGACCCCGGGCCTTACTTTGGAAAAGGCTTTTCCCCATTCCTTGATACAAAATAAAAACCCATTCATGGGTATACGGGTGACCTAGGCAATGCCCCCCCCCCCAGATGTAAAACCCCGGTGCATGCCCCCACATTTTGGGCGGGAAACACATCATATGGACTGCCTGGCAGGGCAGGAAAAATATTGTACCCCATTTTTCGATACATTCCAACCATTCCGGGGAAGGGGGTCCAAACACCGGGACCTTAAAACCCCCTTTTCAAAATCCCAGGGCTTCTAAAGCCCCAGTTAAAATAGGGCCCCCAATGCAAAATTTCAAGTCCAAAGGGGAAAGCCCCACAGGAGCATTGCTACCAGCCAGACCCCTAAATTCGGGTTGTGCCCAAACTCTCCGGGGCCCCCTCTTTTTGGAAAAATTTTTGGAGGTACGGGCCCAACACAGGGGGGTTTTTGAATTAACGGCCCCAACCCTCCAAAAAAACCCAAAGGGGCTCTGCAACACAATTTGGGCCCAACCAGGGCTCAACGGGTTTTAAAGGGGAATGTCACCTGATTGTTCCCCATTTCCCAAAAAGGGACAGCCCAAAAAAAACCCCCCAGCCACAAACCCATTCCAATTCAGGTGTCCCCACTGCGGGGTTTGGGGAAATTGAGACAGCAGTTTACGGGGGGTTCCCCCCGATATCAGGGGGCTACATCCAGTGAAAAGGGGAAGGGCATCCAGGGCCTTTTTTCCCAAAAGGGGCTTCCCTTCCAAACATAGAAAAAAAATTCCCATTGAGGTTCAACCCTATCAAGGACATTGGGAACCCCTTAGCACCATTCCATTACTGGGATTTTTCCCCCTTATTATATTGACATCATCTGTTTAAAGGGGAATGTCCCCTTTATTGAAAGTTCCAAAAGGGACACCAAAACCCTCCCCCTGAAAAACCCCAAAATTCCTTTCGGATTAAACCCCTCCCTAACATGTTAGAAGAAGGGAAATTTAGCGGCCCTATTTGCAAGGGATTTCCTCCCATTTAATTCGACACACTTTAAAAAAGGGGAACACCTTTATTGTTCCCCTATTTGCCAAAAGGGCATTTCCTCCCCCAAATCCCCTCAAAAAAAAAAAATTTGCCTTTCACAGTTAAAAAATTGTTTTTAGGGGACCTTCAAGGTTTCCAACATTTCCCCTCGACAACTGCATAGGGTTTTAAAAAATGTGCACCTGAGCGCACCAGGAAAAAGGGGAAATTTCTCTCCCACAAAGACAAAAAACCCTTGTTAAGGATTAAAACCCCTATCTTTTTAAACATTGAAGGCCCATTCAACCCCTACCAACGGGGATTTCGTTCCCCTTTTATTTAGGGGTTGACATACGGGTTTAGAAAGGGAATTGCATCCTGAGGTTTTTCCCTTTTAAAAAAGGGGGTTTCCCCACGTTAAAAAAAACCCCCAAACCCAAACCCTTTTCAATTTAAACCCCCCCTCCTAACAACCCCCTTAACCCAAACGAGCCTTTCGGTTTTGGGGATTTTTTTTTCCCTTGACTTAAGGGGCTACAACGGTTTTTGGGAAAAGGGGAAATTCCCGGGGGGGAAAAAAAAACCCCGGTAACTGTTTTAGGGAAACACCTGTGGCCCAACCATTATGAAATGAAAATCCTTAGGCAAGCTGTGTGCATATCTTTATTGCCATAGCATTCCCTGTTGGTATGAACAACTTCTGCATCTGTGGAATATGTTTGCATATGGGAGGGATCCACTATATCACGTATGTCTCTGCAGTCATTTAACTGTGTGCACTGGGCAGACTGCTGTCATGTGGTTGGTTCCTGGCATAACACATAACAATACCAGATATGTGTGTCCAACTGCTAAACCAAGATTTGGACTAAGTGTGTGAGCATGCCCAGTTCAGCCTTCCCATGGCATGTTGTCAAAGTGTGTGAGCATGCCCAGTGTGAGCATTCCATATGTTGGACTCTGCAGCCCACCACATGTGTGGATGTGTGTGAACTTCACAAACTATCACCCATTTATGGTTGTGGGTTGTGTGTCATGTTGTGTAGTTACTGTACAACTGCTTTGTGTGTGAACACAACAGGATTATACTGTGCCTGCAGTGTTTGCATGGGATACTTTGCATACAGTTGTCAACATCCTTTCACACTGACCTAACACTGTAGTACTGTATAGTGTACTGGTAGTACTTTGACTGTGGTGGACAGTATCCTGGGCTTTACTGCTATCACCGCTTTACATTTCGATAGTGGGCACAACAGCCTGGTTGGGGCCAGTTGTGTACATCTGACCATGTTGCATTCTGTTCAGATATGAACTACTTACACCAGGCTTGTCCAACATTGTTAGTGTATTCCACAACATAGGTGTACAATTGCAAACACTAGCGATGTGCCCTAGTCCATGTCTAATGCAAGTTGGAGAGTGTGTTTGTCCTACAACACACATTGTAAGAGGGGTTTGCCATGACATATGTCATAGTTAGTATACTGTGCCTCTGTCTACCTGTGACATGACAGTGATACCCAGGATAAACCTACCATCTCCCGTCCACCCATCAGGATTCCTATTGAGGAAGATTGATAAGTGACTCTATGGGTAGCCTGTGCTGAGGGTTCACTCATGGGTGGGAGTGGCTTCTGTGTTATGGATCACACAGTACAGCTTGTCCTATGTAAGTCAGTGCTGGGGTTCAGGTCTGTCATGTGCATAGCTCACTGCCATTCAGTTTGTACTATCTGCATCATGTTTATTGATGCCAGCAACACAGGCAACACATGGCATCTGTGTAGGCTGTTTGATACTCCTGATGAGGTACTGTTGGGGACTTTACAGTTGATGGAGGTGTCTGCTGAGGTACATCCCACAGGGGCTATTGTGGTCGATTGTACTACTGCTGCAGGATGACTGCGGAGCCACAATGACCTCCCCTTCTGTAGATCTGACAGCCTTCATGATTAGGTGGGTATATGGTATGTTTCTGTCAACACTACAGCACATGTTTGTCCAATGCAGGATATCTATCACCCTGTGTCCCCAGGTCTCTCATTACATGTTAACTACATAATGGGTTAACACCTATGTGGTAATTGGTGGGCACTCACTGTATATCCACGGGGGTTGACTATACACGTTTCTGCACTTAGCTTGCTGACATAGCTATGGCACCAGTTGTCTGTTTCTATGTGGCCCTTTTGTGGGATGCATGTGTCAGCTGGTGGATCGTATGTGATGAGCAGTTTGTAATCCTCTGCAAACATGTTAGGACACAGTCCTTCCATGTTTGCCTGTACCTATGGGACATATATACCAGACGCGGGAGATACCAGGACAAAGCCTTGTGGGATGCCAGTTATATCCAGTTTGTGGTCTGACATGGCTGTAGCATGTCTGACCATGTCTGTTCTGTCCTTGGTCTGGTTTGCAACCCCTCTACTGACATGTGGGTTTATATTTACGCTGGTGAGCCTATCTATACTGAACATGTAGGGTATTGTATAGATGCCTTTGCAAGGTCCAGATACACTGTGTGGAGCCCATTGCCCTCATCAATGACCTTAATGACTGTTTCAATTGAGTCAAACATGGTTGGGGGCAGGATCTGCACTTGAGAAGGCCACACTGGGTTGGGTCCGGTGTCAGTAGGTCCCCAACATCCTTATGTCTGTGGTACATGCTGATCCTTTCCATAGCTGTGCAATCTGGGCTTCTCAGGATTCTGGGGTAGTACTGTTCAGTATCCATTCAGGCAACACCTTTGTTGAGAAGGACCACTGTTGTTGTACACTGCTCTTTGGGTACGTATTCTGTGGTAAGGCTGACATTGAGCAGTAGTGTGGTTTGGCATTCCATACATCTTAGACTCCATGTTGCACTAAGCCCAGGACACCATCTTATACCATTGCTGCTGTGTGTTTTGCTTTGGAGATGTTGTCTGTTACCTCAGCATCTGCAATGTCAGGGGGCCAGCAGTCTGCTGGAATAGATATTCTGCATTCGTGGGGTGGGGGTTTGCACTGCACCTGTCAGGATGTATGTTGGCAATATGTGTGTGTGTTTGTGGTATTTGTGTGATTCAGGGCATATCTGTGAATTCCCAACATGGCTCCTACCATCAGTTGTGTAAGCCTTGGGATTATCCTTAGTGTCCTGTACAATTTGTATCTACATAGGTTCATCGGTTCATACTAGGCTATCCACCCTGGGTATTTGTTAGCCTAGCCAGAGTGTGTGTGGCTTTTGAGACCCCTTGCTATGTGGATATTATGGCCATTTATGATTTGCTTTGCTGTGCCTCTGTCTGGACATGACACAGTGAAGACCCCCACTGTATCTCTACAATCATCCATCCACTTGGCAAGATTCCTGTTGAAGAGTGTCAGTGAGGGGCTCTGCCTAACATGGAGTGGGATTCTGGTCCAGGGTGTGGGGAGCCTCTGGATTATGTATCTGTCCCACCGGCACATCCTATTTCATTATTTGTTGAGGTTGACATCTCTCACTCTCGCAGCTCCGATGGATATGTGTTGTCTGGGGTGGAGCATGTCCATTACTCCTGTGTTGGGCATGGCCTCCTACAACAGGCATGCAATGCCTCTGTGTGGGCAGTCTGTGACTGGAGTCAGCTGGGGTGTCTACAGCCAGGCAGCATATGACATATATGTGTGACACTTTATCCTCTTGGTGAGGTACCTTTGAGGTCTTTCTAACTGCTGCAGGTGTCAGGTAAGGTAGATCCCATGTGAGGCATTGTACTGGATTATGGGTGTGATTGGGGTAAAGTATAGGGGCACAGTGACCTCTGTTGCCGTAGATGTGACTCCTTTCCTGATACGGTGTCACATGTAGACAGTCTTCCTAGCCACATTGGCAATGTGGGTGTCACATAACAGGTTACTGTTCACAAATGTCCCTAGGTCCCTGGTTACTCCTTCCATACATAATGGTTTACCACCTATGTGGTAATTCGTGTTACCTTGTTTGGTATTTGGTGGGACATTCATACTGTCCAGTGTCTTCAGGACGGTTGGGGGGGGGTTATTGTGTGTGACAGTGTGGTCTGTAGCATGCTACAGACTGCACAGCAATCTTGCCTACAGTTAGTTGCACATGGGTGAACTCCACTGCCTTGTGCATGGTCAGTTACCTGGACGTATGGGTGTCTGTGCTGCCTATGGATACTCACCTCCTTTTATGTAGTGTTCCAGGTTTTGGGGCCATGACACATGGTACGTGGTATAACCTGGTAGTGCTGGTGTGCTGTCAGGAGCCTTGCAGCAGGTTTCTGTCACTGCACAGACATCGATGTTCTCTATTCTGGGGATGGCCTCGGGAGCATGCATATTGGGGTGTACACATCTGGCATTGGTCAGCATTTCCCTTATGTTTCTTCCCACTTATGTTTTCTCGGGTGGTGGGTCAGTCTTTTCAGCCTTGCCTACATAAGGCTGTATGGAGGTGGCAAAGGCCTTATCCAATATTCAGACGCCCAGGGGTAACAGGTGCAGGCCATCCCAAGGGGAGCTGCATGGCTTGTCAGGCATGACATCCCACGCAGACAGACATTGGATCCCCTTGGAATGACACCAGTGAGTGTGCTACTTGCTATGACTGCTCATTCCGTGTTTGTACTGTGGCATTATTCTTGGTAAGGGTAGGTTGCTGCGAACGGTGAGTGTCATACCGGCCTGGACTACATAGTCGGATAGCTCATCTGTGTCTCTTTACATGTAGTCTAGGGCAGTACATCTCAGGTCATTCACACCAGCATGGACTATGACTGCATCATATTTCTATTTGCTTTGGAGTGACATACATATTTCTGTTATGTGGCATATTGTGGCAGCCTACAGGCAGCTTACTGTACCCTTTCCCTTGTTCAGTCTGGTGTGCGGGACAGCAGTGTATCTGACTATGGAGTCACCTATTACACCTGTACCAGGCATGTTGTTTCTCCTTCTGGCCTGTGACTGTTTGGCACACCAGCTTTGTGTGCTATGTGTTGCATGTGCTATGTTTGGAGGCTGTTTCATTGGGTGTCTGCTTTAGTGGCCTCTGTTGGTGTGCTGTGTTTGTGATTTCTGCCTCCGGGAATGTATTTCTGTGTTTATGTGTTTGGTTTGCAGTTGTGATAGGTCTATGTGGGTATGTGTTTGTGGTGTGTGTGGTTACCTTCTCCTACTGACTTGTTTTGGGTGTACTGAGTTGGGGGAGCTCTGCCTCCATTTTGGATGGGTAGTTGCATCTTTCACATATATTTGTATTTCTTGGGTGGAGTTGGGGGTTGTCTGTGTACTTGGGGCAGGTGTACGATTGCCTCAGGATTCACAGATTCCACTTGTTGAGGCTGGCCTTAGTGGATTGCATGTGTGGACAGATTATATTGCCATACTACTGATCCGTAATTACTTCAATGTTCATGTTTGCTCTATCATGTAGTAGCTTCCTCATTCTCTTGCATGTTTTGGTTATGGCTGGTGTCCACCATGCCAGTTATAGGCACTGTGTCCTGTTTTAATTTGGGACTGCATAATCCAAGCATTCCTGGCAGTGTTCATGGAATGGCTGTATTACAGGTTCTGAGGTGTGGCCCATATTTTGCACCTGCATGGGACCTTTAATGGATTCCACATCAGTTTGGAGGTGTGCAAATATTGCTTAGCACATGTTTTCCACTGTGGTTTTCCGGCCAGGGACTGTGGTCAGGATTTGTATATCCAGTGTGATTACTATATGGTCTGGCTTTATCAGTGAGCAATACACTTCTCATCTTGACATCCCGTACCCATGTTGCTGATTATCACATCCAGTATGCTTACCCCTCTTGTGGGAGTGGTACGTTGTTCCTGGGCCTTTTGGATTGTGGATTCTATGAACTTTTGTCCTACACTGTTGGAGCTAGTATAATGCTCCCAGTCTATGTCTGGGTATTTGCAGTCACCCAATATAATGTGGTTTGGAGGACTTGATATATTCATGTATTCCAGCATGGGCGGATGCAGTTCCTGGTGTTGGGCCAGTAGTCTGTAGCAGGCTATACACTGGGGGGCAGTTTTAGCCACTGTTACTTGAGCATGGCTAGTCCATACTGCTTTTCGTGGTGGTACCAACATGGGGGTGTGTTTATCCTTGACAGTTCTTGCTAGTCACCCTCCTGTTGTAGCTTGTTCCAAGTTTTGAGGATGTACAGCACAGTATGAGGTGTAACCTGGTAGTGTTAGGGTGCTGTTGTGAGCCTTGCCTCAGATTTCTGTTACAGCACAGTTATCAACATTCTCCATACTGGGTGGGCTTAGACTGCATGCATCTTGCTGTTTGAACTTATCCCTTATCTTATTCTTATCCCTTCTGGTGCCTATGGAGATAGGTTTGTGTTTTGAGCCTTACCTATTCAGGGCACACTGTGCGTGACAACAGCCTTTGCCAATATCCATACAGCCTGCACTGATAGGTGCACGCCAGTCCTAGCAGGTGGTGCATCATTTCATGCTCAGCATGTCATCCCAGACTGGCACACATTGGGTCCCCTTTGCCTCACTGCAATACTTCAGCGATTGTTGCACTTCCTCATCTCATTGTCATGTTGTGGCATGCTACTTGTTGCGGGTAGAATGTTAGTCGGGGTCCTCAGGTGTGCATATGGTACTTGGTGTTACATTGCTTAACACATAGCATTCATGCCTCAGGTGGTGCTGCAGGGCTGCCTCTGTCGGATGCACATATTACACTTCCCTGTACATGTTTGTGAGCAGGTTGTGTCACGTTAGGCATCCCTGTTACTATATGAGTGAGTCAGAGAGGGGTATCATTCCCTAGGTTCCTACTGAGCCAATGTATGTGCTATGCGTTGCCTCTTTGCCAAGGCCAGGGCATACTGGGCACGCCTCCTTCTGCCTACTGGGACAGGCTCAGGTTGTTCCTCCTCCGAGTCACGCTGTGCCTGTGGTGGCCTTGGCGATGGTGGGGGGCTGTTTGGCCCAGCCCTATGCTGGTCCTGCTGCAGCTGTTTTCGCAAGATCATATTATGTAGCATAGCACATACCATGACAATTTGGGTACATGTAGTTGGTGTGTACTGCAAGGCTCCACCGGATGTGTCCAGACACCGGAACCGTGACTTGAGCTGCCCAAACACACGCTCTATTACATTACGTGCTTGTGCGTGTGCCTCATTATGGCGTTCCTGTTCAGGTGTGTGTGCTTTTCTGATGGGTGTCATCAGCCACGGCTCCAGTGCATATCCTGCATCCCCCACTAGGTGTCCGTGCGGGATGTCCCCATTGGCAAATGTCAGGTACAGCTGCGTCAAATGCCAGATGTGGGAATCGTGGTAGCTCCCAGGACAGCCAGCACACACATTCATTATTATGCCCTGGGCATCACACACGACCTAGCAGTTGATGGAGGGGAAGCCCTTGCGGTTGATGTATGCCCTACCCCGCTCACCGGCAGGTGCTTTGATGCGTATGTGCGTGCAGTCTATTGCACCCACTACCTCAGGGTATTCCGCTATTTGCTGGAAGAGACGCATGTTGCTGGCCAATACCTCACGGGCATTGGGGAAGTATACATGATCACTGACATGTGCTGACATGGCATCCAGGAACTGGTGCAGTACCCTGGAAGCTGATGCCTGTGATATCCCCATCATATCGCCAGTTGGTCTCTGGAAGGTACCTGTTGCTAGTATTCTTAGGCCAACACATACCTTGGTTTCCACTGGGATGGGTTCCCCTCTGTTGGTTCTGTGTGTGAGGTGTGGCCTGCACAGCTCTACTATTTGCTGCAGGAGGTCTCTGTCCACTCTATAGCGCTCTACTATCTCCAGCTCATGTAACCCGTGGTAGGTGACCCTGGGCCTGTACACTCTTCTCCGTCTCCTCACTGCGGGTTGTCTGGCACCATCTGCATTGTCACCACCCTCAGCAAGTCGCCTATGTCTCATTATGACAGCTATGGCAGCCCCTAACATTTCTGCTGTGAGTTCAGCTATTTCAGTTTTCACTTCTGATAACTTAACTCCTGTCTTGCAGTGTCTCTTGAGAGAAACATCCTGCACTGCTGTTTGCAGAGTTTTAAGTGCTGGGCTGGCCTAGTATTCTGCCTGTGTAATTGCCTGCATCTAATTGTTTTCACCTGCTAGCTCCAGCAGTATTCCCTGCTAACTTCCTAGTACATCTGTTGCTTCCTTTTTCCTCTCTGTTTCCTCAGGGTGGAGCCGTGTGCAAACCAGCAGAAACACACTCACAGTGGCTTACACGCGCGCACACATACTTACACAGTTTTGGATCTGCTTATTCGGATTACAACGCGTGCACGCCCGCGCAAACAGTGTTAAACATCTCCCAACACGCTCCCACATGCTTCGTCTGCCTTACACGCGCGCACACTGTCTTACACGCGCGCACACCACCTTACTCGTGCTTCATGGCGCGCACACGCAAGATACACGTCCAGCAAGAAACTTTGGTGTAGGCAACAGTGTACACCTTCCATTTCTTGACTTTCTCATGTTTACTTAGTGGCACACCTCCTTCCTTGATATCTGTCTGACATCTGTCATGTAACTCTACCCTCCAATGAACTCCGTCCCTTTCTACCATTCCCCCCTGTGATGTCACCTATCTCCTACTCTGTTCCTCCCCCTTCTGTAACTCTTACACTACTCAGAATGTGCTCATTTGCTATGTGACAGTGGAATTCAGTATCCTTACACTCATTTGCATCAGATTGCCTACTAATGCTTAGTTACATCTCTTAGACTTAGCTTCCCCCCTTGACAACCACTACACGGTGGCCATGTTGGTTTTGCTCTGCTGGTCCCTCCATTGACATTCCATGTATTGCATAAAACCTACATTTGTAGGTTTAAAACCTTCGTTTTATGTTCTATGCAGCGCAGCCCGTTTTTGAGGGCTGCGCTGGGTTTACATCGGCAATTGCCAAAAAAAAATTATTTTAATATTTTTGCATGGTTACCTTGCCAATGGCCACATATTTGGCCATTGGCATGCTGCCTATGACATGTGCACCCTTTATTTGGAGCTGACATGGCTCCATTGACGTGTTTGCAGAAACGTACTCAGTTGTCAACTGAGTACATTTCTGCAGCTAACACGGCTCTTACACGGGCTGTTCTTGGCTTCCTGGATCGCTAATCAGCCTCATTTGCATGCTATTCGGCTGCAAGTGGGCTGATTAGCTTAGCCACTCCGTGTAAGAGCCGTTTTAGCCTGCCTCTTACACGGACTTTGGGCTGTTCCTGGATCGCGAAGGCTGCATGGAGTCTTACACTACTCTTAGACTCCGTGCAAGCCTTCGTGAATCCGGCCCATAGTCTCAGATATTTGAATGTTTATTTATTTATTTATTGACATTTGTTTACCAAGAAAGTTCACTGGGCCAGAATGAATCCATTTTCAGTGGAGGCCCAGGGAGAAAAGCTTCAAGGTTAAAATAACAGTTACATGACATTTCAAATGTTTCAAACAATTTAAAGAAAACAAAATCCAAAGAGATTCATAAAGAAGTCATCTTCTCCAGGTTACAAGAACACTTACATGTGGTCTCAAATAAGTTTTAGTGAATTAAAATGAGTCAAAAGAGTTATTACATAAAGAAATCATCTGTAATTTGTATGATATAAATAAACTAAATAAAGCTCAATGCTGAGAGAAGGAAAAAAAAGATAAATATAGTACAGAAGATCACAACAAGGCTTAAAAGCAGAGAGAATGAACTGAGTATTGAAGGGTTCATTATAGGTTATCAAGAAAAACAGTAATTGGAGCAAGGAACTAGAATAGGGGCAAGTTTAGGGTTGGATGGTAAAAATTAAGCAACAGCAGAGGGGTCATTTAAACAGTTACATGTCCAATTGGAGAGGAGATGGTTATGCAGTGCAGTTTTGAAGTTAGAGGGGCTTTATTCAATGCAGATACATGAGGGTAACGTATTCCATACTCTGGCAATGATCTAAGGGTATAATAATTTGTCTGATGGTAAATTGGGTTTGGGAATTTGGAGCAAGTGTTGGTGTTCTGATTGCATTGGCCTAGTGGGGTTGTAAATGGCAAGTAAGGAGCTGAGGGCAGGGCAGTCCTGTGGTTTGTGAATAAATTTGTGTATAGTAGTGATCTGAAGGAGTAATAGGTAATGGGGTAGTTCTAGCCATTGTAGTTTTCTTAGGGCAATACAGTGATTGGTAGAATGGTGACTATTTGTAGCAAATTTAGCAATCTTGTTGTAGCAAGTTTCTAGTTTTGTTTTCAAGGAAGACTGCAGGTTGGTTAGTAAAGGTGCACCATATGTTAAAGAGGTTAACAAGTAAGTGAGTGCTAATGGTTGTTTAGTTAGTAAGGAGGGGAACTTGTTGTGTCTCTAAAGTAAACCAAGGTTTTTGTGGGTCTTATTAATATTACTTTGGATGTGCAGACTGAATTTAATGTTGTCATCAATTATAACCCCAACAGTTTAGTATGGGTTACTTGCTCAATTCTGGTAGAGTTAAGAGATAATATATTAAAGTCAGCTTTGTTGATAGATGTATTTCTTTTGGGGGTAAAAAGCATGAGTTTGTTTTTTTTGGCATTTAAAGAAAGGTATTTTTGTGAGACCAAGGTTCTACAGTTGAGAATGTTGCTTGGGTATTTTGTTGTAGTATGTCAGAGTTGGGAACAGATCAGACTATGGTCAAGTCATCTGCGTACTGGACTAGGGAGGCATTTGGAATAGCTTGGTGAAGATTGTTTATAAATATGTTGAACAGAAGAGGGTCTAAAATTAGCCTTGTGGAATGCCTGTTGGGTTATGAAGGTGGGGGCAATAGAGTCCTGCCATTTAACAGCATGTTCTCTGTTGGAGAGATAGCTTTTGAACCAGTTAAGTGACTGGGTGGATAAACCTATAATAGTTGGGAAAGGAGGATAGAGTGAGAGATGGTGTTGAATGCTTTTGACAGGTCCAAGAAAAGGACTGATACAGTGTGACCTGAATCTTGGGCTTTGTTGACTATGTCTAAGAAGGATATTAGAGCTGTAGATATGCTGTGACCAGTGCAGAATCCATGCTGGGTTGGGAGAGGATTTTGTTATTTAGAAGGTATTGAATAAGTTGCTTTTGTACACATTTTTCTAGGATTTTGGAGATGGATGAAAGTATTGCAATGGGTCAGAAATTAGAGATATTGGTAGATGAGCTGTTTTTATGAAGGGACAAGATGATTGTTTTTTTTTTTTCCAGAGGCAAGGGACTTAAGATTCGTGTATAGACCTGTTAATACGAATACTAATTGGGTAGGCTACTGCATCACCAGAAGAGATTTGGTGGGAACTCTGTTGGCTGAATTAGAACAAGGCTTTAAATTCAGGAGGAGTTTTCTGATGTAGGAAGTAGAGATGGGGAGAGATTAAATTCTAGCTGGGGGGGATTGTTGTGTGCAGTTCGGATGAGGAGTGCTGGAAATTGGGAGATTGTATTGCAGGAGGAGACGAGGGTATACAAATACAATTATTTGGGGGGGATGAAGAAAGAAGCAGTAATGTTAGCTATAGTGTCAATAAAGTAGGAGTTAAAAGCGGTGGCAATTGGTTCAGGTGGCATGTTAGGATATGGGCAGGGACTGGATTTGGTGCTGGGAGATCAGGAGATTATTGAAAAAAGACCAGAAGAGTTTGGGATTGTTTTTTCTATTTGTCTGTAGATTCCAAAAATATTGTTGCTTGTTTTTACAGATCAGTTTTTTAGCTTGGTTTTGGAGCTGTTTGTAATGAATATAATCTGAAGGATTCTTAGATTTAAGCCAGTGTTTCCAAGGTTTATCCCTATTATTCATGATTTCTGTGGTGGTTTTTGATAAACCAGGGTGCATGGTTGGTTTTGATTCTTTTGGATCTAGCAGGAGTTAGGCTATGGAAGATATTTAGAAAGACATTATTAAAGCAGAGCAGAACATCATCCAGTGGAAGAGTTTTAAGGCTGTTCCAGTTATAGCTATTCAGAATACTGTTAAAAGTATGAGAGCAAAATATTGATAGGCTTTGGATTAGTTTGATATTATGAACTTTTGGGAGGGATAAGGAGGTTCATATATTATAGGTAGGGAGGTAGTCACTAAAGGAGTTTGACATGGTGCCAGATGTTAAGTATTTACAAAGGTCTGAGGCCAGGATCCAGTCTAATATTGATCCTTTGTTGGTTTTATTGTTGAACCTAGTAGTAGCAGTGATTAGTTGGGTAAAGTGAAACAGATTTATGCTGGAGAATGATTGTTTGGAGGAAGTGGAAGCCCAATCAATATTCATATCGCCTAGTATAATTAATTGCTTCATTTTTTATAGTATGGGAAATCCAAAACAGAATATCTTCTAATACTGGGATATTATTACCTGGTGAGATGTATATGACAATAAAACAATGTTTTTTTAGTTGCTGATTTCCAGAAAGGAGATTAGAATCTCAGCATTTTGAAATTGAGGAATTGAGTCAGTAAATGGTAATACAGTGAGGGTATTGGAGTAGATAATGGCAACACCATCCCCTTTTTTATTTTGTCTATCTGCCCTAATTATCCTATAGTTAGGTTGGAGAAACTCAGAGTCCTGTGTAAAGGGTTTTAACCAAGTCTCAGAAGCAGCTAGGATATCAGTGCTGTTTTGAGAGAACCACATATGGAACATAAAGGTTTTATTACAAATGCTCTGAAAGTTTATAGTAGTCATATGAGGAGCTTTTGAGCTTTTGGGGGAGTTATAATAGGAAAACAGAAGAGTGGTTGGGGGCACAGGGTTAGGGTAAATGTCACTGGAACAGATGAGGGAAGAAAAGGTATGGTAGAGCTAGAGAGTGTATATAGAGAGGACAGTGGAATTGACTATTGGGTTTATAATGTAGGGAATAGTTGGTGGAGAGAATGTGGGGTTTGGCACAGAGGAGAGGAGTTGTATAGTATAGGCTAGGGCTGATGTAGAGTAGTAATACTAGTTGGAATCTGTATGTGGAGTTAAAAAGTTTGTTCTGGTAGATAGGGAGTTTGGGCTTAGTGCTGTAGTGTGTGTTAGCAATAGAAGACATACAGATAGAAGCAAAAGGTGTATTGTGTGTAGAATGAAAGGAGACATTATGTTGAGAACAATGCTAGGGAAAGGAATGAATACAGTCTGTTAGAAAGGAAGAGGGGAATGGTAATTGGATAATGAGCAAGTGGGTGTGTCTAGGAGTGAGAGGGTGTGTCTAGGAGAGTATAAATGTAATGAAAGAGGCAGTGGGTGAGAATGGGATAGGGTAGGGGAGCGAAGTGAGACCAGAGTGGGCTACACCTTATTCGAGGCTAATTGTAAGAAACAATCTGCAACCAGCTACAATATGCACTGAACTCTTGTACTGTAACAATTAATATAAGCACCGGTTTACAGACTGAGCCAAGCTAAAAAAAAAGAGGGTCGTATGGAGAAGAAGGGTAAAAATAGAAGAGCTGGAAAGTTAGGCAAAAGAGTAAAGAGTATCCAAACTGGTAAGAGGATGTGAAGTCAGCCCTGGTGATGTGCAACAGATTAATTATGGGGAGCAGAACGCTATAATTTATATAAAACAGCATATAAGGAATGGTGTGGTAGTTAAATGTATACACATACATAAAATTAAATTACAGTAGTTCGAGTGAATGCCAAGTTCTGCTATCTGCGAGAGCACTGCTGGTGTGAAGGTTTTAGTTTCAGGTTGTGAGAGTGAGACGTTGTTTGTCCGGTGTATAAGTAGATAGGTTTAGCACCTTATTTCAACAAATATTTAGTCCAAATATCCCAGTAAACCCCAAATCAATTGTGCACATCTCTGGTTCCTGGAGGATCCTGGCAAAAGATATAGTATGTAAAAAAATGGCACAGTACCCCAAAGAGGATTCCATCTTATATCAGACACAAATACTAGTAAAACTATTCTTCATTAAAGTAAGATGTTCACATTGCAAAGTATTTAAACATGTCTTTAGGGTGTTATAGTATGATTATATCAGAATGATTCATGTCTTTCTACTTCACCAGTCTTTCACATCCTTTGTCTGTGATTGAGTCCTGCAGAGGTCTGAGACCAGATATGTCTCTTTCTTCAGACCTCTTTCAAATATTTTCTGTTTAACTTCTTCAACTACTGTTGAAATATGAGGAGCATATTTCCTTCTTTTGCTGCTACACACAGTGTCTCTGAAGATTTAACCCACCTCAGAATAATTTTCAGATATCTCTGAGGATAAAGGCATTTTGCAGATAAGAATTGAGTGATCTAGTAACTTCTAATGCAAATATAGATAAGGCCTATCTAGAACAGATTCAGTTTTATTTTTGTGAAGTATTAAGTACATGTATGCCTAACATAAGACAACAGGTCATCACCAACATGGGTGACCGGTGTTCTACACCAGACGTCAGCTCCTCGTTGGTCAGATCCGACCACAAGCTAATCACCCTAGACATCCACATCCCGCTCCCACCCCCCATTAGGAAAACAACCGTAAAAACTTTTTCCAAAGCCAACTTCACGCATCTTAAAACAGAAGTGTCAGGCTTTACGACACCCATGCAGATGGACAATAGAGGTACGACTGCTGAATCTTACACAAATGCACTTTATAAGCACTTACACGAGTGCATGGATCATGCTATCCCTAACAGAAACAAGATGCTATAAACTCTACAACAGAAGAAAGAAACTGTTGCAAAAAAGAGTAAAATCTCACAATTGGAGGACCTCCCTGTTCAACCTCAGTAAGAAGCTGAGATCCCTCATAAAATCCTCCAAAGCTAGTTATGAAAACAAAATCGCCACTGATTCTAAAGACAACCCCAAAGCATTCTATAGCTATGTCAAGAATCTCAATGGCAACACTCAGATCTGCTCTGAGTTACAGCACAATGACACTAATTATACAGAACCAACTGATATTGCCAACATCCTGGCAGATAGGTTCAGTGCTAACTTTACCCCCCCCCCTAAAGGGCCCATCTTTATACCGGAAGAATGAAAAGTTCCTGTAATCACAGCTGCACAGGTAAAAACCTCACTCTCCAAAGCCAAGAACACAGCATCCATGGGACCTGACAACATCCCAGGCTGCCTTCTACATGAGCTACAGAATGAACTGGCACCCCACCTAAGTACCATGTTCAATCATAGCCTCACCTCAGGCTTTGTGCCCATTGAATGGCGTACTGTGACGGTTATACCACTCCACAAAGGGGGGCCACAACAGACCCCGGGAACTACCACCCCATTAGCCTGACGAGCCTGGTTTGCAAGGCCATGGAATGTATCATCATGGAACTCATAAACAAAGACCCCACACTGTTCGGGTTTGTAAAAGGCAGATCATGTCTCCTAAACCTGATAGACTTCTTTAAAGTAGTCACCAAAGCTATAGATGAGAATAAGGTGGTTCACACAGCCTATCTAGATCTCGCCAAGGCATTCAACACCATCCCCCATTCTGGAATTATAGATAAACTCACTAAACTAGGTATAAATCCCTATGTCACAAGATGGGATGCCAACTGGCTTACTGACAGAACCCACACTGTGAAAGTAGCAGACTCCAAATCAGACTTCAGACCAGTGACAAGTGGAGTACCACAGGGTTCATTCCTGGGTCCTCTCCTGTTTGGTATCTACTTCTCTGAAGTACAGGCTAACACAGAAGGTCTTTGGCTAACTAAATTCGCAGATGACTGCAAACTAGGTGCCATAATCGAAACTCCTAACGATGTGGACATCCTACAAAAGGGCTTCACTGAGACAGATGCCTGGTGTCTAAGCCATGGTCTCAAGCTCAATGCCAAAAAGTGCATTGTCATCCCCTTTGGTAAAAACTCTGTATCCATGAACTACCACATAGGCGGTAGTCTACTTAACACCGAAAGTGTGATAAGAGACCTTGGAACACATGTGGACAGTAGTCTTTCCTTTGATAATCACATCGCCACAGTGGTCAGGAAATCCTTCTATGTGGCACACCTCATCACAAAAGGTTTCTCATCCAGAAAAAGAGAGGTCATTGTTCCCCTCTACTCATTACTCATTCGACCCATTATAGAGTACAACGCCCCTTTTGGTATGTACCTCACAAGACATCTACAACAACTGGAAAGGCCGCAAAAATACCTCACAAAGAGGATTACTAGCCTCAAACAGATGCCTTACGCAGACCATCTCAAAAAATTCAAGCTTTACTCCATTGCATATTGCCTACTCAGAGGCGATCTCTGCCCAACATACAAAGCTATGTCAAACCCAGAGCTGTTGGACATGCTCCACTTAAAGAAATCCCAAGCCCTCCAAGCTACACGCTCTAGGGACCTAAACCTTGTCACCACAATAAACAGAACATGCTGGGGGGATAGATTCCTGTCCCAGAGGCTTCCCATACTCTGGAACAGACTACCTATCTATGTCAAACAGAGCTCCTCATTAGCACTGTTTAAGAAAAATCTTGATGATTGGATGGGTAATAGGAAATTCACCCCAGGGATCACTTCTGTGGTTCTGCTTGACAGGAGCACAAGAAAATCATTTTCTTGGGTGGTGAAAGCCAGGGTACCTTTTTGGATAGGCTTGTATAGGCCCTAGAGCCAATAGCCTAGTACCTACCTATGCACCTATAAGACAGAATAGCATAAAATCAAATCCAAAATGAGCTCCCACTTCAAAAATCATGACTTAGAAAATTTATTGTGCCAGGGGAGTATGTTCTAATTCTGAAATTGTTGTGCTTCATGGAATTCCCTATTGTGGAAGGTACAATAACCTACGAAACAGCATACACAAAAAGTGCAGCACCTATATTGGATGGGTGCAGGGGAACTCCTGAGAAAAAAACGTTTGGTGTATTAACAGTGAATTTCAAGTTTTGTTCTTTTTAAGTGCTAATCATATTTACATTTTCATAGCTGTGGAACTTGAAGTATGGAATTTCATATTTTCAATAAGTTACCTCCGAAATGTTGAATTCTCAATACATATCTTTGAGAGTATTCAGGCTTGTCCATGCATCACTAATGATAAACACTCATATTTGCCATCACTGTTGTGCGACTGCAGTTTATTTTCCTGAAAGGTCAAACTGCTGGTTAAATAGGAATTCTCTTTTCTGTGTGATAGTGACCTTGGAGTTGGTATATATATATATATATATATATATATATATATATATATATATATATATATATATATATGTATTAAGCTGTGGTGGGGGGCTGTTCCCCCCCATAATGGGGACATAGGTGGCTTCTTCTCTAGAAAAATGCTTTTTCTTTTTTTTTGAATGCTGCTTGTATTTATATGCTGTCAGTCATTTCAGATGGCTGTTGTATGAAATATCAAAAGCAGTAAAAAGTCAAACCCTTTAACAAATAAAATATGTAACAATATGTAACACAAAGGATCAGTACCTCTGCATTGTCACTTTAGTATCTTTAGCCCCCATTCCCAGCCCCACTCACATGTATAATGACTTCAGAACTGCAATATATTTTGCAGAAGAATGCATCTTTCTACAGGAGAACCCATAAGTGGATGAAGGCTGAATGCTCAGGCTTCAGTTGTCTGAGGTTTAATCTGATGATGATCAGAGCTTCTGCTTGTCAAGATATCACTGTCAGGTAGTTCTACCAACAGTGATGCCCCTTTTGGGGAAATTTCACCATTTTTCAAGTTGGTGTGATCATGGAATTGGTATATATATATATATATATATATATATATATATATATATATATATATATATATATATATATATATATATATATATATATATATATAAAATTTCAGGGGTGTGGGGTGCAGGGGTTTGCCCTCTTGCAAAAAGCACTTAAAAAGTGTTTTTTTTCCAGCTGTTTTTGGGTGAATACAATTCAGGGATTCAGACCTTCTATCCATTCAGTTTTGTCCACTCACACTAGAAGCTGTTTTATATAGAGACTGAGGAGTTAGAATATTTAGATGAGGTATGGTATAGTAGCCCACATTTAGGAGTGGTCTATATGTTTTATTTGTAATACCTTATTTCACAATAATTCAGCATTTGATCATAGCTTATTTTAGTTTAAATTTAACTGTTTTAATACTCCAGTGTTTTGAAGTAGATTATATTGTGTTTCTCTTACAGGTATTCTGTCTTGTAGATACCCATGGGTTATTTTTTACATGCAGAGAAATCTTAATCTGATAACACCTTTGCATTGTCCTTTCTTAGATTTTTTCCAGATCTTTTATAAATTTGGTTGAGTGAAGTGTGTTTGATCATATTTTTGTTACATCAAACGTTTAGTTAGGAAGTTTGTTTTGTCAACCTACCAGTTCATTGCAGGATATTGGCATTTGTTTTGCAGGACTGATACACAGACAAGAGTGGGAATTTGCCATTTCATCACTGTTTTATGGTCTCAGAGTTGGTATATATAATTCGCAGAGGTATGGGGGAGGGTGTGGGACCTTGCCCTGCATAAAACTTTGCTTTTTTTTTTGTTAATTGCATTTTTTGTTAATTGCATTTTGATCATATGTGGCCGGTGTAGTGTTTGCTGATTTAGTCAGTCAGTGATATAGTAAAATATAATCATTTAATTCCATGTCTTCTTCGGCTGTTGTCTTTTTAGAAATGAATTTCAGATGTTTTTTTTAGTATCTTCTTGTAAGATTAAAGTGTATTGCCGTGCCTTCTGTAGCAAATGTAAATAACAAACCCTTAGAGATATGAACAATAACCTTGTCATATACAACATCAAATTTTACAATGTTTGATGCAGAAAAGTGTGTTATTTTTGCAATTCATTTAATTGCTAAGGAAGGCTGCATGAACATTTGCTTAAAGCTGAAAACTCCAGACATGACATCATGAAAGACATAACCCACAATGTCTACATGCTAAGTGCAGCAAAACGGGAGTGTTATAGCCTAGTAGGACACAATATCAGCTATATCTCACACGGGAGCACCCTACATTAAATATTAATATATACGACAATTCATCAGTGAAACAATAATGTAAATACCTGTTCCAATGAAGTCATATGGTGATTTTAATTACATGGAATGCTTTGTGGTATATGTAAATCACTGCCACAACCTAATTTGACATTGTTTTGACAATATTGTCATAAGAAAAATAACTGAGTTGACAGTAAAACTGAAAGAGCAAACAACGTCATAATCTTTGTTTTATTTTCAAACCAGTTGCAGTTTTTACATCAGGAGTATACTCAGAAATTTGCACAGATAGGTCAATAGGTTCATAGGTATTTACTAGACTATTCACTGTGAGGATCTTAAGAATCCTAGCCCTGCATTCCCATGGTAATTAATAGCCCTTATATATTGCAATATGAATCTCCAAAACCAGGCTATGAAGTATATGTTGGGGACCTACATGCTTTCCCTGTCCATGGGCACCATTGGTGATAAACAAGGGGTGAATTTGTGGCTATCCAACCATTCATCCAAGTTATGTTTGAGTAGAGTAAGAGAATTACTTTGCTTCATGTGGAGTGGGAGCTAGTTTCATAAAAGGGGGATTATTTGTGATGTACACCTATCCCTCCAATATGTTCTGATAATCTTGAAAAAGAGATTGAAGTCCCTTGAGTGTGTATTTCTAATACTATTAGACTTCTGAATGTGTTATAGGTCTGACAGAAGACCCTGAGAAGGGCAGCTATACAGGTAATTTTTGTAGTGGGTGCTCCAGTGAGAATTACTTTTCCATTGACTCCTGAATATAAGAAGAGCCCCTATCAAAATCTGGATCTATGGAGGTTGATAGAATTCACTTTGGTTGACTTACAAAATGGTGAACTCACATGGTTGAAAACTCATATGATGGAAAATTCATTTTTTTCAGCTCACAATTAGTAGAAAGTGATTTTTCAACCATTTGACTCCATGTGGGAGCTTTTCTTCCATAAGCCCTTTTTAAATATAAGAAATCCATAGTCACACAGCTGCAAAGAAAAGAGAAAATAGAAAAGACCACACACAGTGAATCTCTGCTGGTGCCCAAATAGAAACTTCAGCAACAGCGATTAGCTGTAGGTAACAAAAAGAAGTTATGTCTTATCATAACGTTCCATCTGTATTGTTGATCTTCATTCAGTCATTATGCATGGGTATCGGCTCCGACCTCAGAACCGAGCCTGCCAGTTTCCAAACTTGCATCAGCTTCAAACTCTCGAGCTAAACTCTTACCCACAACCCCCCTCTCCCTGTTGCCTCAGATTGAGTTTACAAGTCAAAAGAAGGTAGAGGCTACCTCTGGTCAAATAACCTAAGAGAATCGGATGGTGAGATCCACTAGAAGCCACAAGAGGTGGAAGGAGGGAGGGTCATAATGACTGAACGAGGATCAACAATAGAGATGGAATGTTATGGTAAGACATAACTTCTTTATCTGATATTGTTACTCCTCGTTCATTCCTTATGCATGGGACAGAGTCCTCAGCTACCTCTATTCCTGGGAGGCTCTCATGGAAGGACATTCCTGAGCACCATAGAACCTAAAGATGCTCTTCCCCTGGAGGCCAAATCCAATTTGTAATGATTGATGAAGGTATGAAGCGTAGCCCAAGTTGCAGCTGCAGAGATGTCATGTAAAGAAGCTCTGGCATGGAAGGCAGCAGAAGTTGCCACCGACCTTGTTGAATGAGCTTTCATGGTAGTAGGCAACGAGATATTACATTGTGTATAAATGAAGTTCACACAGTCCTTCAACCATCTAGCTAATGTGACCTTAGCAACAGCAGATCCTAATCTAGGTCCAGAAAAGGCCAAAAATAACTGGTCAGATTTACAAAAGGACCTAGTCCTGTTTAAGTAAAAATGGATTTGCCTGTGGATATCTAGGGTATGTAGGCAATACTCTCCTCTGTTTGAATGATTGGGAAAGAAAACTGGCAATTCAATGGTTTGATTAATGGACATTTCATAGGTTCATAGGTTGATACAAGGCTATCTGCCCTAGAGCATTTATAAGCCTAGCCAGAGTGTGTTTGGCTTTCACCACCCTTTTAGATTAGTTGGCTGTGCCTCTGTATAGTAGGTCAGAGAAGGTAGCCCTTTTAAGGTTAGTTTACTGTACCTCTGTCAAGCAGGGTCACAGAAGAGATCCCAGGGGTAAACTTACGATCTCCCATCCACTCGTCAAGATTTCTCTTGAAGTGGGTCAGTGAGGGGCTCTGCCTAACATGGATTGGGATTTTGTTCCAGAGTGAGGGGAGCCTCTGGGATATGAATCTGTCCCTCCAGCATGTCCTATTTATTTCTGTGCTGTGGTTCAAGTCCCTGGAGCATGTAGCTCTAAGGGATTTGGATTTCCTGAGGTGAAGCATGTCCATTAATTCTGGGTTGGACATGGCTTTATACGTCAGACACAGATCGCCTCTGAGTAGGCGGTACGCAACTGAGTAGAGCTGGAGTTTCTTTAGCTGAACTGCATAGGGCATCTGTTTGAGCCCCTTAATCCTCTTGGTGAGGTACTTTTGGGGTCTTTCCAGTTGCTGCAGGTGTCGGGTAAGGTACATCCCAAATGGGGAATTGGGTAGGAACCAGTGTCTGGAGGTTCTCAATGTCTTTGTTTATGATTTCCATGATGATACGCTCCATAGCTTTGCAGACCAGGCTAGTCAGGCTTACCGGGTGATAGTTTCCGGGGTCTGTTGTGGCACCACCTTTGTGGAGTGGGACCACTGTTGCCGTACGCCATTCCTTGGGTACATATCCTGTAGTAAGGCTGAGATTGAACAATGACTTTATATGAGGGTTTAGTTCTTCTTGGAGCTTGTGTAAGACGCAGCCCGAGACACCATCTGGTCCCATTGATGCTATGTTTTTTGCTTTGGAGCGGGAATCTCTCACCTGTGCATCTGTGATCTCAGGAAGGCTACACTCTGTTGGGATAGACATTTGCTCTTTTGGGGGGGGGGGGTTTGCACTGAACCTTTCTGACAGGATGTTGGCAATGTCTGTGGGTTCAGTGTATTTTTTGTCATTTTGCACTAACTCAGAGCATATCTGAGAGTTGCCTCCCAGGTTTCTGACATAACTAAAGAAGGCCTTATGATTATCTTTAGTGTCTTGTGCAATTTTTCTTTCGCAGCTGGCCTTAGATGATTTTATGAGGGATCGTAGTTTCTTGCTAGTACTGATCAGAGACGTCTTCCCTTTTTGGGATTTTCCTCTATCATGTAGTAGCTTTCTCCTTCTGTTGTATAGCTTATTTATGTCTGGGGACCACCAGACAGGTCTCCTGCCTTTGGAGGAGTGAGTCTTGGTTTTATTTGGGATAGCATGCTCCATGCATTCCTGTAGGTGTCCATAGAATGCTTTTGTAAAGGATTCTGCATTTTGGGCCGTATTTTCCACTGGCCCGGGGGCTTTGAAGGATTCCACCTCAGTTCTGAGAAGTGTGAAGTTTGCTTTTGAGAAGTTCTTTACTGTGGTTTCCTTGGCTAGAGGTGAGGACGGAATATGGTTGTCCAGTGAGATTAGTTTATGGTCTGATCTTACCAATGAGGGGTATACCTCTGGTGTGGAACATAGAGACCCCATGTTGGTGATGACCAGATCCAATATGTTTTCCCCTCTTGTGGGAGTGGTGACCAGTTGTTCCATAGCATTTGAGTTTATAAATTCTAGAAACCATTGGGAGAGGGTGTTTGGGCTTGAGTAGTTTTCCCAATAAATGTTTGGGTAGTTGAAGTTGCCCAATATAATGGTGTTTGGAGAGACCTTCTTATTCTCCAGTGTTCTCAGGAAAGCCGAGTGAGTTTCCTGTGTTTGGGAGGGTGGTCTGTAGCAGGCTACAAACTGAAAGGCAGTTTTGCCCACTGTTAGTTGCACATGGATGGTCTCCGATGCTTCGTGCAGTGCCACTAACCTGGAGGTGTGGGTATCTTTGATAAATATGGAAACTCCGCCTCCTTTTGTGGTTCGGTCCGAGTTTTGGGGCCAGAAAGCATGGTATGAAGTATAACCTGTTAGTGCTGGGGTGCTCTTGGGAGCCTTGAACCAGGTTTCTGGTACAGCACAGATATCAATATTCTCCATACTGAGGAGAGTCTCGAGTGCTTGCATGTTGAGGTTTAGACTTCTGGCTTTTAGCAGCATTACCCTTAGTTTTTTTTTTCTTTGTGTTGTCTATGGAGGTGGGTTTGTCTTTTGAGCCTTGCCTAAAAAAGGCACTATTGGGGAGGCAAGAGCCTTTGCCAGTATTCAAAAACCCAGGGGTGACAGGTGCAAGCCGTCCCTAGCGAAGCAACGTGGCTTGTCGAGCATGTCATCCCAGGCTGACAGACACTGGATCCCCTTTGAATGACACCAATACTTTAGCCAATTGTTAAAATTGATCATTTTGTCTTTATACTGTGGCATCATTCTTGGTGAGGGTAAGATGCTGCTCAAGGTCAGGGTCATACCGGCCTGGGCTACATGGTCAGAGAGCTCCTCTGTCTTTTTTCATGTAGTCCAGGGAGGTACATCTCAGGTCATTCACACCAGCATGGACAATGACGGAGTCATATTTGTACTTGCTTTGGAGTGACCTGAGTGCTTGTGTTATGTGGCGAATCCTGGCACCCGACAGGCAGCTTACAGTGACCTTCTCCTGGTTCAGCCTGGTGAGTGGGACATCAGTGTGTCTGACAATACAGTCACCTATTACAAGTGTATTAGGTGTGTTGTTTAGCCTTAATGGCTGTGACTGTGTGGCACACTGACTTTGTGAGCTATGTGCTATGTGGGTATTGTTTCGTGGTAGGGGTTGCTTGGATGTCTGCTTTGGAGGTCTCTGCTGCTTAGGCAGATTTTTATTTAGAGCCTCAGAATATGTTTTTGTGTGTTTATGTGTTTGGTTTGCTGATGCGATAGGTCTATGTGAGACTGGATTTGTGGTGTGTGTGGTTACCTTCTCCTCCTGACAGGCTGTGCCAGTACTGGGTTGAGAGAGCTTAGCCTTCAGTTTGGCTATATAGTTGCATCTCTCACATATATTTGAGCTTGTTGGGAGGAGGAGAGGGTGGTCTGTATATATAAGGCAGTTGTAACATTGCCTCAAGATTCCCAGATTCACCAGCTGGACTGGAGAGTAAACCCGAAACTGACCTTTGGACATGCCTGAATAATATAGGGAACTACTTATTGACTGATCAGTAAGAACCAATAGGGAGCAAGTACTTAAAAGGAGTATAAGAGGATGTAATGCTTAAGTTTATTAGTGTTTACCTATGAGATTACTTATATGAGCAAGTGCAGAGTTTTGGAATGAAAACAGAGTGCTTATTTTGAGATTTAGAGCAGTTCTAAGGGAAAAAGTGAAGAGCAGACTTTGTGGAGCCGGGAATAGTTTAAATCTGTTTAAGCGGCGCTGCCCGACGCTGCTCTGAGATCACTTTTGGCAGAAAGGATGGATTAGTTCTCAGAGACACTATCTCTATGAAAAATCAAGTATGGACTCTTGATACATAAAGCTTGAAGTTCAGAAATACATCTAGCAGACGTAATAGTGACCAAAAACAAGGTTTTCCATGACAAATGCTTGAGGTCGCAAGAAGAGGCTGGTTTGAAGGGTGGCATTGTCAGAGCTTGTAGAACTAATGATAAATCCCATGGTTGAATAGGTTCTCTAAAAGGTGGCTTCAGATGATTCACACCTTCTATGAAGGTCTTGCATCATTTGTGGGACATAAGAGAGGAATCTTGGACACCCTCATGAAAATTAGAAATTGCAGCCAAATGAACTCTAATGGTAGAGGCCGATAGACCCGATTGGAAAAGGTCGGCCAGATAGTCTAGTATTATCGACACTGGTGCTGAGAAGGGATCTACTTGTTTATCTTTCAGCCAACAGGTAAATCTTTTCCACTTGCTCACATAAGTAATTCTAGTGGAAGATTTATGAGATGCAATGAGAATGTCACATACTGGTAAAGAAAGATCAGTCTGCCTAGCAATCAAGGGAGTTTGAGTAGCCCAGCTGTGAGCTTCAGGCTGTTCAAGTTGGGATGCATCAGGTTCTTTGGATGTGAGATCAACTCTGGGGTTGGATGGAGAATCCATGGTTGATCTAGTAGGTGAGGCCAAAGGAAGGGGAACCAAATCTGTTGAGGCCAATATGGTGCTATGAGGATCACCTTTCTCTTCAACCGACGGGCTTTCTTCAGAAACTGGGGAATGAGGGCAAAGGGTGGGAATGCATAAAAAAGACCCGAGGGCCAATGATGGAATAGAGAGTCATTGGGTGACTGTCCCGGAGGGGGAATCAGGGTGAAGTAGTTGCTGCATTTGTAGTTGGTCGGGGATGCAAAGAGGTCGCAGCAAGGATGGCCCCAACGGTGGAAGATCTCCGCCGCTATCAAGGGATTCAGGGACCACTCGTGAGGTTGAAGAATGCACCTGCTGAGTCTGTCTGCTATCACATTGGAACTCCCAGGAATGTGCATTGCTAGAAGAAAACAGTTGGTAGCCATCGCCCATTGGCATATCCTCATGACCTCTCAACAGAGGGGGGTAAGATTTGGTTCCACCTTGCTTGTTGATGTACCAGACCACCGCCATGTTGTCTGATTGAATCGCAATTGTCCCAGACGGCAGCAAGGGATGGAATGCTTGCAACGCCAGAAGCACCGCCCTCAGCTCTAGAACATTTATATGCGGATGGGCCTCCAGTTCGGACCAAGTGCCTTGGACTGTCTGTCCCTGACATAGCCCTCCCATCCCATCAGGGAGGCGTCCGTGGTCACTGTGGCCTTGAGTTGCTGGGGGAGAAGGGGCGACACCATTGTGACAGATTGTGTGTCATCCACTAATTTAAGTCCTGTTTGCACCTGTGGGTTACTCGAATCATGGCTGAAAGAAGATGCTGAAAGGGATACCATTGAGTGAGCAGTAGCCATTGTAGAAGCCTCATTTGAAACCTGGCCAGGAGGACAATGGTGATGGAGGCTGCCATGGAACTCAACAGCTGTAGAACCGAGTGAGCCGTTGATTTCTCCCTTGAAAGGATTGGAATCAGTTGTTGCTTTATCCTTAAAATTCTGTGCTCTGGAATGGCAGCTCTGCAGTTCTTTGTGTCCAAGATAACCTCTATGAATTATGTCAACTGAGATGGGGTGAAATTGGATTTTTGCCAGTTTATGGTTATGCCTAGCCTTTGTGCAGTGAGGAGAGATGCTATGGAACAACTTGTTACCACTCCCACAAGAGGGGAAAACATACTGGACCTGATCATCACCGACATGGGGACTCTATGCTCCAGACCAGAAGTGTATCCCTCACTGGTAAGATCAGACCATAAACTAATCTCACTGGATATTCACATCCCGACACCACCCCCTGCCCAGTAAACCACAGTGAAAAACTTCTATAAAGCAAATTTCACACTCCTCAAAACTGAGGTGGAATCCTTCAAAACCCCCGGGCCTGTGGAAAATACGGCCCAGACCGCAGAATCCTTTATAAATGCATTCTATGAACACCTTCAGGAATGTATGGATCATGCGATCCCAAATAAAACCAAGACCCAATCCTCCAAAGGCAGACGTCCTGTCTGGTGGACCCCAGCCATAAACAAACTATACAATAGAAGGAGGAAGCTACTAAATGATAGAGCAAAATTCCAAAAAGGGAAGGCATCTCTGATCAGTATTAGCAAAAAACTACGGGCACTCATAAAATCGTCTAAGGCCAGCTTTGAGAGAAAAATTGCACAGGACACTAAGGATGATCACAAGGCTTCCTTTAGTTATGTTAGAAACCAGGGTGGTAATTCCCAGATATGCTCATAATTAGTCCAAAATGACAAAAAATACACCGAACCCACAGACATTGCCAACATCCTAGCTGACAGGTTCAGCGCAAACTTCTCCCCCCCCTCCCCACCAAAAGGGCAAATATCTATCCCAGCAGAGTGCTGCCCCCCTGACATCTCAGATGCTCAGGTAAGAGCCGCCCTCTCCAAAGCAAAAAACACAGCATCAATGGGACCAGACGGTGTCCCGGGCTGCGTCCTACATGAACTCCAAGAAGAGCTAAACCCAAACATAAAACTACTGTTCAATCTTAGCCTTACTACAGGATATGTACCCAAAGAGTGGCGTACAGCAACTGTGGTCCCTCTCCACAAAGGTGGTGCCTCAACGGATCCTGGAAACTATTGCCCCATAAACCTGACTAGCTTGGTCTGCAAAGCTATGGAAAGGATCATCATGGACCTCATAAATAAAGATATTGGGGACCTACAGACACTGGATCCTACCCAGTTCGGCTTTGTTAAGGGCAGATTCTGCCTCTTAAACCTGGTTGATTTCTTTGAAACAGTCACCAAGGCCATTGACGAGGGGAAGGTGGTCCACACAGCCTACCTGGACCTGCAAAGCCTTCAATACAATACCCCACTCGGGCATTATAGATAAGCTCACCAGCTTAAATATAAACCCCTATGTCACTAGATGGGTTGCAAACTGGCTCAAGGACAGAACCCACATGGTTAGAATTGCTGGAGCCACGTCAGACTCCAAACCAGTTACAAGTGGTGTCCTACAAGGCTCAGTCCTGGGACCTCTCTTGTTCGGTATATATTTCTCGGAGGTACAGGCCAACACGGAAGGACTGTGGCTGACCAAGTTCGCAGATGACTGCAAACTGGGCACCATAATCGACTCTCCAGCCAACACAAGCATCCTCCAAAAGGGCCTCATAGAAACAGACAACTGGTGCCAGAGCCATGGCCTCAAGCTAAACGCCAAAAAGTGTATAGTCATCCCCTTTGGCAAAAACAAAGTGCCACAAATTACCACATAGGTGGTAATCCATTAAGTACAGAAGAAGTAATTAGGGACCTGGGGACCCAAGTTGATAGCAATCTCTCATTTGACAACCACGTGGCCAAAGTGGTTAGAAAAACATTTTATATAGCCCACCTAATCATGAAGGGATTCACATCTAGATCAGGGGAGGTCATCGTGCCTCTTTACTCATCCCTCATCAGGCCCATAATTGAGTACAATGCCCCTTTTGGGATGTACCTTACCAGACACCTGCAGCAACTGGAAAGACCCCAAAAGTACCTCACCAAGAGGATTAAAGGGCTCAAACAGATGCCAAATGCTGCCTGGTTAAAGAAACTCCAGCTCTACTCAGTGGCATACCACCTGTTCAGAGGCAATCTGTGCCTGACGTATAAAGCCATGTCCAACCCGGAATTAATGGACATGCTGCACCTCAGAAAATCCAAATCCCATCGAGCTACACGCTCGAGAGACTTGAACCTCAGCACCGAAATAAATAGGACATGCTGGAGGGACAGATTCATAACCCAGAGGCTCCCTTCACTCTGGAATAAAATCCCAGTCCAGGTTAGGCAGAGTCCCTCATTGACTCTCTTCAAGAGGAATCTTGATGAGTGGATGGGAGATCGTAGGTTTTCCCCGGGTATCACTTCTGTGTCACTGTTAGACAGAGGCACAGTATACTAACCTCAAAAAAGGGCATAGCAAAATTAATTTAAAATGGGTGGCGAAAGCCAAACACATTCTCGCTAGTCTTATAAATGCCCTAGGGCAGATAGCCTAGTATGAACCTATGAACCTATGAGAGTATGTCAGGGCTTTTTCCAGTAGATGTCTGGTAGGGGCAGAAATCAGCCAGTCATCTAGGTATGGAAACATCTGGAATCCTTGAAGTCGCAAGTGAGCTGTGACAACTGCCATGCACTTTGTGAACACTCTGGGGGCTGTAGAGAGTCCGAAGGGCAGTACTCTGAACTGGTAGTGACTGGTTCCTGCACGGAAGCACAAAAATCTTCTTGATGTCCTGTCCACTTTTATGTGGTAGTATGCATCTTGAAGATCTATACAGCACATCCAATGGTCTTTCTCCAAAAGTGGGAGGATAGACTGTATTGTGACCATCCGGAATTTTTGTACTCTCACAAACTTGTTCAGTACACTGAGATGCAAAATTGGTCTCCAGTCCCCGGTTTTCTTTGGCACCAAAAATAGTCTTGAGTAGAATCCGGATCCTATGTGGTCTGGAGGGACTATTTAGATGAATCTTTTTCTTAGCAGCTTTTCTATCTCTAGTGCTGCTTCTTCCCTTTGACTGGGTGGAACGTCGGGAAGATTTTTTGAAGGGATTGGTCAAAGATCGAAGGGGATATGATAAACTCTGGTTATAATCCTTTGTACCCAAGAATCGATGGTTAGCCAGGCAGAATGGTACAAGGAGAAATGACCCCCAACCACCTCCAGAGGAAATTAGTTGGGCCGCTCTTCAGGAGCGCTGGTAGGGTTGGCCAGGGAAAGAGTCCCCGGAACCCTGGTTATGCAGACCCCCTCTGCCCCAAAAGGAGCATCTTCCCTGTGAGTTTCCCCATCTGCCTCTAGGGGAGAACTCAGCCTGTGTGTCACGGAAAGGACCCTGAGATTTCTTAAACCATATCTTCCCACTCTTTTGGTTTCGGGAGAAAGCACGTTGAGGGGAAGAATAACAGACACCCACGGCAGAAAGGGTCTTACCATCCTGTTCACATCTGGCCAGTGTGCTTTTAACTTTGGGTCCAAACAACGAAGAGGCCTTAATGGGAGCATTAAGAAAGGAAGCCTTAAAGGGTTCCACGAAATTGCACAAGCACATCCAGGCATGTCATCTCAAGATCACAGCTGAACCCACTGCTCTAGCTGCTCCTTCTGATGCGTGAGATATCAATCACATATAGGAGTTAGATATTGACTCAATGGTGGCCAGCTGAGAGGCCACTTTGTCACAGACCTCATCAGACACAGCACCAGCTAAGGTTTCAGAGAGCTCAGAAATCAGATCCCTTTGAAGCCTGGTAAAGTGTGCCATATAATTCAGGGACCTGATAGTAAAGGTCGCTAATGCAAAGGTGCCCTTCCCTATCCTGTCCAGGGCCCAGGACTTTTTGTTAGGCGTATGGACAGTCTGGCTTTCTTCTTCTGCCAGATCCTTTTTTGTTGCGGCCGCCACCACCAAAGCATCCACAGGAAGACCTTTTGACCAATGGGTATCTGTAGCAAGAGGGGACAAAATCTTATCTGGCCTCTGGGGAATAACTTCAATGGTGTCAGGAGCCTTCCAAGCACACTGCACGATAAGCCGGACAAGTTCATTGGCAGGTGGAGTAACCCAGGAGGGAGGGGGCTGGGCACAAAAAGCCTGCAGGAACACAAATTCCTCAGAGGTCAGATTAGAGGACTGCCAGTCACCTCTCTGTTTCAGGATTTCGAGGATATCACCAAAGGATACCTCAGAGGGTGACCGAGGGGATCCTTCCCCCTCATCAAAATCTGTGTCTTCAGTGAGGGAATCCTCTGTGGAGTCCATGTGTTTCCTCTTACACAAACTTTTCCGGTGGCCTTCCTCAGTGGGAGAAGCTGGGGAAGACAGCGGAAAAAAGTTCCTGTGGGAATATGTCCTGAGGCCCTTGCACCCGGTGTCCGCTCGGTGCGACTTGTGAAACCAGTGTACCAGAGGAGGGCGAAGGGATAGACAGTCCAGTATTGCCAGCAGCAGAGAAAGCCTTCTCCATCAGTTGGAAGGCTAGTCCACCTGAAGAGGAGTGAATGTCCAGGACAGGGGTCACCCTCCCCTAAGTGGCTCAGCCTGCCGACCCGGATTCCCCGGATGGCTGTGAAGCAGTAAACTATGCATGTCACAACTGACATCCTGGGTCATAGCAAAACTTTCCTGCCATGAAGGCAACTGCGGTTCCTTAGTGAGATCTATAAAGGGAACCGCAGAAGGGGAAGACTGTGCTATATCCATGGACTTTAAAGGCAATGAAAGAGGAGAATAAGAAGGGGTCTTTGGAGATGGGTGATCACCTCCCAAGGAAGGATAGTTCCTGGGGGGTGGGATACCTCTGGCCAAGAGGACCTGATCCATAAGATGCAACATATCCTGTTCAGAAAGAATTCTAGTGGACCTCATGGAGACTGAGGGAGAAACAGGCCTGTCCACAGAAGAGGCAAACTCGGTGCCCATCTCAGCAGTCCGCACCAAGAACAATGGTGCCGAGAGAGACTGGACTATGGGTGTCTGCACCGAAGAAGTCATCGGTGCCGAGGTCATGGTCTGCACCGACACAGGGATCGGTGCCGAAGTGGTTGTCGGTAACGAAGCTGGAACCGACAAAACTGGAGTCAACAATAAAGGCGTCAGTTTCGAGTAAGATGTCGGAGCTGACGTGGTCAAGGTCTGCGCCGACTGAGCGGTTGGTGCCGATACAGTGGTATTAGTCTGAACTGAGGATCCCCTCAGTGCTGATATAATGAAGGCTGCAGGAGAAGATGGAGCCGAGATCACTAATGGAGCCGAAGGCGTCGGTGCCAAAGGTCTAGGCACCGAAAGCACTGAGGCTGACTGGGTGAGCTCCGGGGCTGAAAATTTAGCCTTTTTAGGTTTTGGTTGGTGGGAGTCCCCAGCCGAGGATGAAGGCAAAGATTTAGCCTTGGTAGGAACATCCAAGATTTTCTTATGGGCTCTAGGAGGGGTTGAGGCCTCCGACCCAGAAATAGTCTCTGAAAAGGGAGATTTAAGAAGTCCCTGCAGCAACAACGTGTTTTTCCTTTCCAACAAAGTTCTATTTATAAAATTTTCACAGATAGTACAGGGTGGGTCAACAGATAAGTGGGATGCCCCCAAACAATAAATGCACAAAGAGTGTGCATCAGATGTAGGTAGTTTGTGTCCACAATCAGAACACCGTTTAAACCCCGGACTACCTTTCTTATCTGCCATGATAGTAAAATTAGAAAGTAGAAAAGGGTACCAGCAATGGTACAAAAGAAAACCTGAAGGTATGAAAAAAAAGGGAAGATTACCAATGATAGTAAGGGGAGAATACCTTGCGGTAAAAAAGTAGAAAACCTCAAGAAAATATGGTCGCTAGATGCAATAGGGTAAGAGACAACAAAAAAGAAACTTTTCTGACAGAAAAGTAATATAAATGACTATTAGACAACAAATAACTGTACTTAGCTCAAGAGAAGCAGCTTGACATGACCGAATGGCAATGCGGCAAACGGAATCTGGAGTAACAAGGAGAGGGGTATTGTGGGTAAGAGTTTAGCTCGACAGTTTGAAGCTGACACGAGCTTGGAAAATGGCCGGCTCGGTTCCGAGGTCGGAACCGATACCCATGCATAAGGAATGAACAAGGATTAACAATATCAGATTAACTGTTTACAAATAGTCATTTAAGCTTCTTCATACATTCTCACATATTTCTGCTTTTCTGTTATAGCACTAAGTTTTACTCAATGAAGTAAGATTTCAACTAAATGATGTGCTTTAAAATGAAGTTTTCATTTTTCTGTAATTCATTCTAATGCACTAGGAATCCCAAAATCTTCATGTCTCCCAGTTAGTACTTCACAAGTAGAACAAGCGGTGATTTTATCTAATGATGAGACTTTCCTTTTCCATTAGGACCTGTGCTTAAGAACAGCCCCAGTCAAAATATGTACAGTTTATCTGGTACAAATCCAAGAGGAACAGAAACAACTTCATCTAAGAAAGCAACTCCGTCTTCTAATGCCCAGATGTAAGTCCATTATGTAGGGTCCACAGTCACACCTGAAAACCTCAGCTGAAGCTCCTAAAGGCACACATATTTCCCTACACACCTATCCCTTTCCAGTCTCCCAATATATATATATATATATATATATATATATATATATATATATATATATATATATATATATATTTATTTATATTTGTTGACCGGGAGTGTCCGACTGGACTTAGGTCCATTTTCAGCGGAGGCCCGGGGAGAAAAGCTCCACAGTTAAAATAAACAGACAGTAGTTGCATTGGATTACGTAGCGATTAACAATTTACATAGCAATTACTTACAACATATTTACAGATGAAGAACATAGTACATCAGTAGACAACTAGAATCTTTATCTGTGAAGTACATAACAGACATTAACAAAAGTTACAATAAGAAGTTCCTGCTGTATAATAAGTACTAGGCTTATGAGCATCTGAGCTTGCTATAATCAAGGTAGTTAGTGGAGTGGAAAGAAAGGTAGTTGTTGGATGGGGTGGGTGATATTAGAGTGGGAGTTGCAAGGGCATAGCCAGCATGTTTTTAGGTGCGCTTTTAGTAAAGTTTTGAAGTGAGTGCATGATGGTATGGAGTTAATTGTTTGAGGGAGGGAGTTCCATAATTTGGCTATGGTGCAAGAGAATAGTGCTTCACCAGCAGAGTTATTGGCTTTAGTGATCTGCAAGTGATTTTTGTTGCTGGATCTTAGTGGTCTGGTGGTACGATAGGGTTGGAGTAGATTCTGGAGGGATGGGACATTTAGTGGATGGTTTACTAGTTTGTGGGCGAGTGAGAGTTGATACCATTGAAGGAGGTGAGGGAGTTCAAGCCAGCCCAGTTCAGCAAGTGAGAAACAGTGGTGACTATGGTAGGATGCCCCTGTAGCGAATTTGGCAATTTTGTTATAGCAGGTCTCTAGCTTGTTTAGATCGCATTGCCTTAGGTTGGTATATATTGGAGAGGCATAAAGTAGGGTGGAGATAAGGTGGGAACTTGCTATTGAAATCTTTGCTGCTTTGGTGAGATGTTGCTTATTTCTATATAATGCTCCTAGTTTTTTTGTGGACTTTTTTTATGGTCATGGATATGTGAATGTCAAATTTTAGTTTATTGTCTGTTTCCACTCCTAGTAATTTGGTGTGTTCAGTTGGGTATATAGTGGTGTTGTCTTTTGCTGTGATGTTAACGTGAGAGTTGTTTTAAGTATGTTTGGTGGGTTGGAAGATGAGTAGTTTAGTTTTGTTTGGGTTGAGTATTAATTGGGCATCGGGTAACCAAGGTTCAACAGAGGAAAAGGCTTCCTGTGTGACTTTTTGCAGTTTGAGTAGGAACTGGGCTGAGCAGATGATGGTTGAGTCATCTGTGTATTGTATGAGTGTGCCATGTTTGGTGGCAGAGGCTAGATTATTGGTGAAAACAGAGAAGAGTAGGGGTCCAAGGATGGATCCTTGGGGAACCCCTATGGAGACAGATGGTTGGGGAGATATGTCATTCTGCCATTCAATGGATTGTTGGCGGTCAGACAGGTAACTCTGAAACCAGTTGGTGACTGATTGTGAGAAGGATAGGTTATTGAGGACAGAGATAAGTTGTTTGTGTGGGACCATGTCAAATGCTTTAGATAGGTCTAGGAAAGTAGCAGAGGAGAGATAGCCATTGTTTTTATGCTGAAGGATAGTGTTAGTAAAGGAGAGTAAGGCAGTGGTGGTGCTATGGTTTGGTTGGAAACCATGCTGAGTATTGGAAAGGAGGTTGTTAGTAAGGAGGTAGTCTGAGACCTGAGAGTGTATGCATCTCTTTAGTATTTTGGAGAGTGGAGAGAGAATAGCTAAGGGGCGGCAATTGGTTAGTTCTGTGGAGGGGCCGCCTTTGTGGAGGGGAATTATATGTGATACTTCCCACAGTGTGGGAACGCAACTTTCTGACAGAGATCGGTTAATCAAGATGGATACTGGGTAGGCCAGAGCATCAGCTGTGATTTGTAGGTATTCACTTGGGAGGTTGTCTGCTGCTAATTTTTTATGTTAGAGTTTTTTTTATGTTAAAAGTAGGTACAGAAGAAAAAGTGAAGGCAATGGGGAGATTACTAGTTGAAGGCACATATATATATATATATCTCCCTCTCTGTATATGTGTGTATATATATATATATATATATATATATATATATATATATATATATATATATATATATATATATGTATGGAATCCGTACAGATGCTCGACTGCATCTTTCACCGAATCCCAATTTGGTGAGCATACTTGCGCGAAAGTGCTGTTCACCGAAGCAGCACTTTCGCATAAGTATGCTTGTTGTTCCGGTCATTCTATGGTGCGGTGAGGGAAAATTCCCTTTTCCCCAATGTAGTGCGACCTCAGAATGAGAATATTAAAGTAGGGGGTGTGGGGGGGGGGGTGCAGGGGAGCTTGCATTCAAGTAGATTTTGTGCTTTTTTTTTTTAACATACTTTAACAAAAGCGCTTTTGATGAAGCTTTCGTAAAGTGTGTTTGTGGTATTGATTCGGCTTTTGATCTTTTGATCAAAAGTCCTAGATATATATATATATATATATATATATATATATATATATATATATATATATATATATATATATATATATACACAGTAGCAGCAGGTCAGCTGACCCACCATAGTCAGCACAAATTAACTGAGTGTATTCAGACCCTTAGTATAGACTTGAAAGAGGCCCCCCTAGAAACTACAGAGGGCAGACTGATTCCTCTTTGTAAGGCCCTGCGTCATGCTAAATTCTGAGCAAATTCTTTTGTACTCTACTACAAAAATTAGGAAGTTCCTCATTCATGACAGTCACCAGCTTAATTTTTGTCCCACCTCACCAGTTTGAGTGGTAATGATGTATAGGGTGTGCCCCTCCCCCTTGGTTGAATGCATTCCCTCCCTGTTCACCTGTCTACCTCTGCACTGCAAATTGAGATAATCAGAACACTTATAAAGTCTAATTTGGGCAAAATGCATATTAAGCCCCAAATTGTTGTATTTCAGAGTTTTGTTTTTTTTTAGGTTCACTGATCTTGTACTTCATATATATATAATTTGTGAGGTGGAGGGGGAAGGGAGAATGCTTTTAATGGATGAAGTTTGCTGTTACCTGTAGTGAATCACTCTTACTTTTTTCTAGTTTTGTAACTTGCACTATCCAGTCTTGAACCTGTTGGAGCCACGGTGGTACAGCAGTAACATTGTTGCCTCACAGCAAGAGGTTCTCCTGTTCAATTCTCAGCTGGAGTGCATTTGTGTGGAGTCTGTATGTCCTCCCCGTGGTCCAGTGGCCTCTGAAAGACATGGGCGTGCCTTCTCTGAAGGTTGGGCATCGGGCTGGCAACTCAGCACCATAAAAATCAACTGCCAATCATTAGCAGACTCCGTTCCACTGTGGCGATCCCTAACCGGGAAAAGCCAAAAAGACAATCAACAACTATCCAGTCTTGAACCTCTAACAGTGCACTACAGCAGCATTCTGTTTTTTTTTTCATCTGATCTTCTGATTTCTCTAGCTAATATTGATAGTTATGAACTTTCTTCTGCAATGCATTCTTTAAAGTTATAGTGATGATTATTCCATGCCATTTGTTAAGGAGCCTTTACACTCCATGAATTTGTCTGATATGATACATTGTATCTGTACCACATGCAATTGTTTAACTATTTTGGAGTAATTTAATATTTGAATAAAATATTGAAGTCTGGTTAGGACCCTTGGTAAGTGTACCTCTTCCGGTCAGAATAAAACAGACAAGCAGCTCTATTATATACAAACACATTAGGAGTGAGGATTAGTAACTGAAACTTAAATAAACTTATAAACAGACTGACTACTGCACTCATACATGTTAACACTCAGGCTGTCCTCTCAAAATGGCACTGCTGCCTGCACATGCTCTCTGTTTATATGCACGTACCCTCACTTTGAAATGCTTCTTAAAGTTACAACACACACCGTTCTGCATCCTCCCTCTTTGAGAAATAAGTCATGCACTGAAAATGACAACATTAATTGACATGCAATTGTACAGAAATGATCCTTTGACATATAATTATAGAGAACTAATTCTTTGACATACAATCAAACAGAACTAAATACAAATAAAACAATCATGTCCAGGTTGCTGTGTATTTTACACTAGGTCTGGAAATATGACCTGATTGTGTGACATATAAATTAGAACCAGGTTTAGCAGCAGGGACTGTCTTTAATGAATGTTCAACTTCAGGGACATCTGGGACATCATGAGGAATGGGAATAGGTACTGAGATGTGTCCTTCAACAGGAACATCATCTGGATTGTTCTGAGATCTAGAGTCTGTATCACAAGTACAATGCTGTGATATCGATTCAGACACCGGAAGAAGATGCCTGCAATTTCTCCTGTATTCTATACCCTCAAATTCCACTAGGTAGGATCTTGGCTTGGCAGATATACCTCTCACTTGACCAATTAGAGTAAAACCTTTCGCCATTTGCATCCTCACTATCTCTCCTTCTTTCAATGGACAAAAAAATCTGCTCATTTTATCATAGCTTGACTTCCGAAATAAATGCTTTTTAAATAGTTGGGCTTTGATTGCTCTTGTGTTTTTAGCATTAGGCACCAACGAACTGGAACTGACAGTGAAGATTGTTCTGGTTTGCCTGGATAGACGTCTCTGCGCAGGTGAGTCAAGTAAGTTGCCATGGGGTATATTTCTGAGACTTATGAAATTCAAGAAGATATTGGTATTGTCACACTTTGACCTCTCTAGTAATTGCTTTGCACTTTGTACTGCATGCTCAGCCAGGCCGTTTGACTGGGGGTATTCCAGACTGCTATTAATATGGATAAAGTCCCACTCTCTTGCAAATTTCTGAAATAACTGACTGGTAAACTGGATACCATTGTCAGAAATAACTTTGTGTGGGCTACCGTGGGCTGAGAAGTGGCATTTCAACTTAGTAATAACAGCACTGGACATTAGGTTAGGTAACAGACTGATCTCAAACCAGTTTGAATAAGAGTCTACCAACACTAAGTAATATTGATTGTTCTACTCAAATATGTCAGCGGCTACTGTTGACCAAGGTAGGTCAGGAATCTAGCTTAGCTGGAGTGGCTCTTTTTGCAAATGTGGTTTAGTACTATTGCAGACTGAATGAGATTACACCACTTTATCAATGTCTTTCAACATAGAAGGCCAAAATACTAGTCCTCTTGCCCTTCTTTTGGTAGCTTCAGAACCTGGGTGGCCACGATGCAAAATCTGTACTCGTGTTGTATGGAAGTAGGAGCAATAACTTTAGGACCTTTAAAAATGATACCATCTTCCATCAACATCTCATCTCTGTAAGGAAAATAAGGCTGCACTTCTGCTGGTACACAAGATTGCTTTGACGGCCATCCTACATTAATGAAGTGGTTGAGCTTTTGCAAAATTGAATCAGTCTTTGCATGATCTCTTAGCTCATCAAGTCTTGTGGTAGAAAAATTATGCACCTCCATGACATCAAAGTCAAAATTCTCTGCATCAAGCTTTTCTGTGATATTTCTGGGTGATCTGGATGAGGTATCAGCCAGATAAAGAAGTCTGCCTTTTGTGTAGACCATTTTGAAATTGTACTTTTGTAATCTGAGCATCATTCTTTGTAGTTTTGCTGAAGCTGTATATGTAGGCTTCTTTAAAATAGTGACTAGAGGCTGATGATCAGTCTTAATCTGGATAGCTCAGCCATAAATATAATCATGGAACTTCGAACATGCAAACAGAATTGCCAAACGTTCCTTCTCAATCTGAGCATACTGCATCTCAGTTTGGGTAGGAGTTCTAGATGCATAGGCTTCTGGTCTGCCCTCTTGAAGAATAACTGCACCAAGGCTGAACTTTGAAGCATCACAGGAAAGAATTCCTGGTTTGTGGACATCACAGTATCTTATTGTAGGTGGACTGGCATTTTTCTGTTTAAGGTCATCAATTGCACTCTGGTGTTGTTCCAACCAGGCAACATTTTTGTATGTCATCTCTCTTAAAGGTGCTGATAATTCACTGAAGTCTAGTATAAACTTACCCAAATAGTTAACCATACTAAGGAAGCTCTGTAAGGCTTGGACATTGTCTGGAGCTAGCATCTCAAGAATGGCTGTTTGTTTGGAAGGATCTGGTCATAAGCATGAATAAATGAATAAATGACCTATATAAGTAACTTCTGCTAGGCTGAATTTACATTTCAGGGGATTGAGCTTTAAGTTCACTTCACACCCTCTGTCCAGAACTTTCTTGTGGTTTCTGTCATGCTCTGCTTCAGCATTGCCTCCAAATAGTAAATCCTCTACTATTATAGCACACGGATAGCCTGAAAAAAATTCCTCCATTGCACACTGAAAGACTTCACCAGCAGAATTTATTCCAAAAGGCATTCTAAGAAATCTGCATCTACCAAATGGGGTACTGAATGTAGTCAGTAGTGAAGATTTGCAATCAAGCATTACTTGTCAAAATGAACTAATTGCATCCAAGACAGAAAAAACAGTGGCATTTGACATCAGGGTAGCAACTTCCACAACTGTATGCATAGGATGGTGGTGCCTCTTTAATGCTTTGTTTAAGTCTCTTGGGTCAATATAAATTCTGACTTCATCTGAGCTTTTCTTATGAGCGACTATCATGGAAAATACCCATTCAGTGGGTTCTGTGACTGGACAAATCACACCGTGTTGCAGAATTTTTTCTAACTGGACCTTGACTTTGTCCTGCATAACTATTGGAACTTTTATCACTGGTCTGACCACTGGACTGACCTCTGGGTCTAATAAAACTGGAAGTTTGCCTAGCTTGTCTTTGAAAAAATCGGCATACTCTGAGAAAATAGCATCAGTGAAACTGGAACTAGGACATGCTTACACGATGGACCTCTTTGGTAAAATAAAGCAGTTTCATTCTTAAACTGTCTCTGAGACCTAATAATGACTGCACAGGTCTTCTGACTACATATAATTGCAATCTGTACTTGTTCCCAGCTGAATAGCATGAAAGCACTACTGAGCTGTCGATTTGAATCCTTTCACCTCCATAAGCAACAAGCTTCACACACTTGGCCAAACTAAGTTGTTCACCAGCTCTTACTCTCGAAAATGTTTCTGCTGACACAACATTGCACTTTGAACCAGCTCTGTAAGTTTACCATTGATTAGGACAGTACAAAACACTCGTTCTTTGCCAACAAATCTACTGCACTAACCTTTTCATGAACCACTAATACAGCATCTACATAGAAAGTATAGTTGCAGCTTCCAATATAATAGACTTGCTTTTTTGTGTGACCTTTCTTAATAAATGAATGAGGCTTGCTTGATTTACAAAACTTTTGAACATGGTTCCATTTTTTTACACTTGTGGCATTGCTGGTCAAATGCTAAGCACTTTTCTGTTGTAGACTCATGATTGGCACCACAATTATGACACTTAACGATAAGACTTGACTTGGGTTTTGCTGACTCACCCTTATGCTGCACTGAACATGTCCGTTTTACTAAGCTAGTTTTAGAACTTGCTGGAAAGTTACAGGTTCTCCCTGGAAATCCTGCAGGGGCTGCAGCTGTCATGTACTTAGGCCTGTTTCTGCTAGCCATGTGCTGCATGCTGTCAACGCTTGCTCGAGAAGCTGTTGAAACCATGCTCTTATCACTTGCAAGCATATTTGTGTGCCTTTCTGTAAGCTCATGTATCTGACAAATCTCTATAGCTTTGCTCAACATTAAATCACTGTCATGAAGCAAAATCTTTCTCACAATAACATTATTAACACCACACACAAGCTTTTCTTTTATCAACTCATCTTTTAAATCACCAGACCTGCACGTTTTAGCCTTGTTTCTCAAGTCAGTAATATAAGCTGCAAAAGTTTCTTCTGGCTTTTGGTCTCTTGCATAAAACAGGTGTCTCCCCAATGTAACATTTGTCTGGGAGTTACACATTTCTCTAAATTTATGTTTCAAGCACTTGGGGTCCTCCCTTGATTCAACTTGTACAACAATATGTCAGTTTTCTCCTTCTCCTGCATATACTGCTAGTGCATACACAAATGAACACTCTCTTTCAATGGCGTCTGACCCTGCTAGATTAAGCAAAGTAAATGCCCTCATATGTGCATCTTTGTCAGAAAAAGCTACTTGTATGAAAATATTGTATTCCTGCTCAAACACTCTCCAATTCCCTTCAATATTATGATCAAACACAAGTGGACTGAGTCTATGAAATGCTTGTGCCATATCAACACACAGTAATAAAGACCCTTTGAATTATGTATGAACATACACACATATGCACACATATACATCAGAAATTCATGCCAGAACTTGTAATTATGCCCAATACCACAATAGACTCTCCAAAATAACTGCACTTTGTAAAATAAGTTTCCGTAGCACAAGAACACTTTGAAATCACTGTACTTTGTGAAACCACTCCTTATCAGTGTAAGAAACACTTTGAAATGACTGCACTTTGTGAATGAACTGTACACAGGACAAGAAACTTCTCAAAATGGCTGTACTTTGATAAATAACTCTGTATAGTGTAAGAAACACTTTGAAATGACTGCACTCTGCGAATAAAATATACACAGCACAAGAAACTTTTCAAAATCATGGTATTCTGGCTGCACTTTGCAAAATAACTGTACTTTGCATACAGTAAACCCTTTGAAATAATTGTACTGTAATAAAGCACACACTGCAAACACTTTATATACTCTGAGATACTTTGAATAACTCTAGTTATGCTTTCAATAACTTTAGTCAATGTGAAATAGTAGTTCATGTCAAAACACGGTCGTTTACTAAAAAACATGCAGTCGCTTGGCTTTCATATGCAAATTTTGCCCTTTTATTGTACTCGTTATGCCCATTTGACCTCTTAACATGCTCGTTTTACTTTTCTTGTGCTCGTTTTACTTTAACATGCTCGTTATGCAAATCAAAAGTAACTCTGAACACCCTCATATGTATTTCTGATAATTCTATCAAATATTGTGGTTTCAAATATTTTGTTTAATGTCGCATCACAGTAAGATGTTGTCCTGTTCGATTCTCAGCTAGAGCGTCTTCTGTGTGGAGACATGTGTGAATGGGCGTACCTTCGTTGAAGGTTGTGCGTCAGGGCCGGCAACTCGGCACGTAAAAATCTACTGCCAATCATTAGTGGACCAGAGTTCCGCTGTGGCGACCCCTAACCAGGAAAAGCCGAAAGACACAACAACAACAACAAATAATGCATTTTGTGCCTTTGCTTGATTAATAATGCCTTTTGTGCTATTCATTTAATTAATAATAATGTGTTTTGTGCTTTGCAAATGCTTCTTTTCATTTTCTTTACAAAATACATAATTTATGTGAGTCTTGGTAACCACGAAGTTCATTTCTGGCCTTCTTTTCATCATTTCAGCACTGTATCATTCAACCTGCTCAAGATACCTTCACTGTTAACTCTGTACTTCATAGCTTGAAGAAACTGCACTGTCTATTCCGGTTCTGACACCATGTCGCTCATCCAGTCAGGAGAAAACAGACAAACAGTTGTGGGTTTGGTTCAAGCAACTTTATTATGTACAAACACATCAGGATTGAGGCTTAGTAACTTAAACTTAAGCAAACTTATAAACAGATTGACTACTCCACTCATACATGTTAACACTCTGACTGTTCTCTCAAAATGAAACTGCTGCCTGCACATGCTCTGTATTTATATGCACGTACCCTCACTTTGAAATGCTTCTTAAAGTTACAACACACACTCTGTTCTTCAGTAAGGAATGTAAATATATTACAGTTTAGCTTTGTAAATAGCAAGGGCATTACATGGCATGCACAATGTATGCCACACCATACACTTTTTAAAACAATTTATTTATTTTGTGCAATGAAACATACTATAATCTGAATTAAAAATACATTTGGTGTATCTATCATGATTTGTCTCCAAATTTTGTTAAACAGCTTTATAGTTTTTTTCAGAATGGTAGATTGCATGTTTTTTTCTTTTGTTTAAATCTCTCATTTTTTTTCAGTACTGAAAAGGTATACTGTGCAGAATGATGGACTGGCCAGGACTCAGGGTGGTGTATACTTTTGAGGATGTGGATACATTCCAGAAGCTGGTACACAGTTTTAATAACATAACTGTGTCTGTGGTGATGAATGTTTTATGTCTATATGGTTTGCAGTATTTATATGGTCTCAGTTATTCAGAACTCTTTAACATTTGTTAACCAGGAAAGTCCAACTTGGAACAAAGTCAATTTTCAGCAGTGACCCAGGGAGAAACACTCCAGACACATGTCTTTCTAACATGGTAGACAACTAGGAGCACCTGTAAGGGACCCACACAAACATAGGGAGAACATGCTGATTTCACACAGAAGGCACTCCAGCCAAGAACTGAACCCAAGAACCTCTTGCTGTGAGGTGACAACACTACCACTGCACTATCCTTCCTTTCAGGTATTACTTCCTGCATATAGGTGGCTGTTGTGTATCTGAGAAACAATCTTAATATAGGTACAACTGTAATATGTCATAGACCAGAACAACAAGTTATACTATGCCATCTATTTGAGGTGTCTTAAACTATTTATGTCTCCCATTCAGGCATCATCATTTGTTTTGGAGATCCCCACCCCCAATGATGTGCACATTTTGTGCCAAAATCTCAGAAAGGACACCTGAAACATATTGCCCTCAATAATACAGATCACAGACATAAACTGTTTTAAAAAGAATGTTTCATTCACTATGCATTCAGATCTTAGGGAAACCTCAGTATAAACACATCTATCAGGGTACAGCAGAGAAAATTTAAATATGCAGCTTGAATAAAGTAGAGCAGATCATTGCACTACAAATATTGCTGAGCATGTACACAAAATACCAGACCAAGGGTACTTCAGGACATGTAAAAGTAGTTGGGCCGGATTCACGAAGGCTTGCACGGAGTCTAAGAGTAGTGTAAGACTCCATGCAGCCTTCGCGATCCAGGAACAGCCCAAAGTCCGTGTAAAAGTCAAGCTAAAACGGCTCTTACATGGAGTGGGCGTGGATAAGCTAATCAACTCACTTGCAGCCGAATAGCATGCAAATGAGGCTGATTAGCGATCCAGGAAGCCCAGAACAGCCCGTGTAAGAGCCGTTTTAGCTGCAGAAATGTACTCAGTTGACAACTGAGCACGTTTCTGCAACACGCAATGGAGCCATGTCAGCTCCAAATAAAGGGTGCATATGTGATAGGCAGCATGCCAATGGCCAAATATGTGGCCATTGGCAAGGTGACCCCATGCAAATATATTAAAAATATAATTTTTTTTCGGGCGATTGCCGATGTTTAAACCAGCGCAGCCCACAAACGGGCTGCGCTGTATAGAACATAAAAACGAAGGTTTTAAACCTACAAATGTAGGTTTTATGCAATACATGGAATGTCAATGGAGGGACCAGCAGAGCAAAACCAACATGGCCACCGTGTAGTGGTTGCTAAGGGGGGAAGCTGAGTTTAAGAGATGTAACTAAGCATTAGTAGGCAATCTGATGCAAATGAGTGTAAGGATACTGAATTCCACTGTCACATAGCAAATGAGTACATTCTGAGTAGTGTAAGAGTTACATACGGGGGAGGAACAGAGTAGGAGATAGGTGACATCACAGGGGGGAATGGTAGAAAGAGATGCAGTTCATTGGAGGTTAGAGTTACATGACAGATGTCAGACAGATATCAAGGAAAGAGGTGTGCCACTAAGTAAACATGAGAAAGTCAAGAAATGGAAGGTGTGCACTGTTGCCTACACCAAAGTTTCTTGCTGGACGTGTATGCGACGCATGCGCCGCCAAGCGCGAGTAAGGCAGTGTGCGTGTGTAGGGCAGTGTGCGCGCGTGTAAGGCAGACTCAGCATTTGGGAGTGTGTTGGGAGATGTTTAACACCGTGTGCGCGGGCGTGCACGCGTTTTAATCCGAATAAGCAGATTCTGAACTGTGTAAGTATGTGTGCGCGCGTGTAAGCCACTGTGAGCGTGTTTCTGCTGGTTTGCACACGGCTCCACCCTGAGGAAACAGAAAGGAAAAAGGAAGCAACAGATGTAGTAGGAAGTTAGCAGGGAATACTGCTGGAGCTAGCAGGTGAAAACAATTAGATGCAGGCAATTACACAGGCAGAATACTAGGCCAGCCCAGCACTTAAAACTCTGCAAACAGCAGTGCAGAATGTTTCTCTCAAGAGACACTGCAAGACAGGAGTTAAGTTATCAGAAGTGAAAACTGAAAAAGCTGAACTCAGAGCAGAAATGTTAGGGGCTGCCATAGCTGTCATAATGAGACATAGGCGACTTGCTGAGGGTGGTGACAATGCAGATGGTGCCAGACAACCCACAGTGAGGAGACGGAGAAGAGTGTACAGGCCCAGGGTCACCTACCACGGGTTACATGAGCTGGCGATAGTAGAGCGCTATAGAGTGGACAGAGACCTCCTGCAGCAAATAGTGGAGCTGTGCAGGCCACGCCTCACACACAGAACCAACAGAGGGGAACCCATCCCAGTGGAAACCAAGGTATGTGTTGGCCTAAGAATACTAGCAACAGGTACCTTCCAGAGACCAACTGGCGATATGATGGGGATATCACAGGCATCGGCTTCCAGGGTACTGCACCAGTTCCTGGATGCCATGTCAGCACATGTCGGTGATCATGTATACTTCCCCAATGCCCATGAGGTATTGGCCAGCAACATGCGTCTCTTCCAGCAAATAGCGGAATACCCTGAGGTAGTGGGTGCAATAGACTGCACGCACATACTCATCAAAGCACCAGCCGGTGAGCGGGTAGGGCATACATCAACCGCAAGGGCTTCCCCTCCATCAACTGCCAGGTCATGTGTGATGCCCAGGGCATAATAATGAATGTGTGTGCTGGCTGTCCTGGGAGCTACCACGATTCCCACATCTGGCATTTGACGCAGCTGTACCAGACATTTGCCAATGGGGACATCCCGCACGGACACCTAGTGGGGGATGCAGGGTATGCACTGGAGCCGTGGCTGATGACACCCATCAGAAACACACACACACCTGAACAGGAACGCCATAATGAGGCACACGCACAAACACGTAATGTAATAGAGCGTGTGTTTGGGCTGCTCAAGTCACGGTTCCGGTGTCTGGACACATCTGGTGGAGCCTTGCAGTACACACCAACTACATGTACCCAAATTGTCATGGTATGTGCTATGCTACATAATATGATCTTGCGAAAACAGCTGCAGCAGGACCAGCATAGGGCTGGGCCAAACAGCCCCCCACCATTGCCAAGGCCACCACAGGCACAGCGTGACTCGGAAGAGGAACAACCTGAGCCTGCCCCAGTAGGCAGAAGGAGGCGTGCCCAGTATGCCCTGGCCTTGGCAAAGAGGCAACGCATAGCACATACATTGGCTCAGTAGGAACCTTGGGAATGATACCCTCTGACTCACTCATATAGTAACAGGGATGCCTAACGTGACACAACCTGCTCTCAAACATGTACAGGGAAGTGTAATATGCGCATCCGACAGAGGCAGCCCTGCAGCACCACCTGAGGCATGAATGCTATGTGTTAAGTAATGTAACACCAAGTACCATATGCACACCTGAGGACCCTGACTAACATCCTACCCTCAACAAGCAGCATGCCACAACATGACAACGAGATGATCAAGTGCAACAATTGACTGAAGTATCGCAGTTACTCAAAGGGGACCCAATGTGTGCCAGTCTGGGATGACATGCTGAGCATGACATGATGCACCACCTGCTAGGACTGGCATGCACCTATCAGTGCAGGCCGTATGGATACTGGCAAAGGCTGTTGTCACGCACAGTGTGCCCTGAATAGGTAAGGCTCAAAACACAAACCTATCTCCATAGGTACCAGAAGGGATAAGAATAAGATAAGGGATAAGTTGAAACAGCAGGATGCATGCAGTCTAAGCCCACCCAGTATGGAGAATGTTGATAACTGTGCTGTAACAGAAAACTGAGGCAAGGCTCACAACAGCACCCTAACACTACCAGGTTACACCTCATACTGTGCTGTACAGCCTCAAAACTAGGAACAAGCTACAAAAGGAGGGTGACTAGCAAGAATTGTCAAGGATAACCACACCCCCATGTGGGTACCACCACAAAAAGCAGCATGGACTAGCCATGCTCAAGTAACAGTGGCTAAAACTGCCCCCCAGTTTACAGCCTGCTACAGACTACTGGCCCAACACCAGGAACTGCATCCGGCCTATGCTGGAATACATGAATATATCAAGTCCTCCAAACCACATTATATTGGGCGACTGCAAATACCCAGACATATAGACTGGGAGCATTATACCAGCTGCAACAGTGTAGGACAAAAGTTCATCGAATCCACAAACCAAAAGGCCCAGGAACAACGTACCACCCCACAAGCGCGGTAAGCATACTGCATGTGAGAATCAGCAACATGGGTTCGGGATGTCAAGATGAGAAGTGTATTGCTCACTGGTAAAACCAGACCATATAGTAATCACACTGGATATACAAATCCTGACCACAGTCCCTGGCCGGAAAACCACAGTGGAAAACATGTGCTAAGCAATATTTGCACACCTCCAAACTGTTGTGGAATCCACTAAAGGTCGTGCAGGTGCAAAATATGGGCCACACCTCAGAACCTGTAATACAGCCATTCCATGAACACTGCCAGGAATGCTTGGATTATGCAGTCCTAAATTAAAACAAGACACAGTGCCTAAATCTGGCATGGTGGACACCAGCCATAACCAAAACATGCAAGAGAATGAGGAAGCTACTACATGATACAGCAAACATGAACAATGAAGTAATTACTGATCAGTAGTATGACAATAAAATCTGTCCACACATGCAATCCACTAAGGCCAGCCACAACAAGTGGAATCTGTGAATCCTGAGACAATGTTACACCTGCCCCAAGTACACAGACAACCCCCAACTCCACCCAAGAAATAAAAATATATGTAAGAGATGCAACCATCCATCCAAACTGGAGGCTGAGCTCCCTCAACTCAGTACTCCCAAAACAAGTCAGTAGGAGAAGGTAACCACACACACCACAAACACATACCCACATAGACCTATCACAACTGCAAACCAAACACATAAACACAGAAATACATTCCCGGAGGCAGAAATCACAAACACAGCACACCAACAGAGGCCTCTAAAGCAGACACCCAATGAAACAGCCTCCAAACATAGCACATGCAACACATAGCACACAAAGCTGGTGTGCCAAACAGTCACAGGCCAGATGGAGAAACAACATGCCTGATACAGTTGTAATATGTGACTCCATAGTCAGACACACTGCTGTCCCACACCAGACTGAACAAGGGAAAGGGTACAGTAAGCTGCCTGTAGGCTGCCACAATATGCCACATAACAGAAATATGTAGGTCACTCCAAAGCAAGTAGACATATGATGCAGTCATAGTCCATGCTGGTGTGAATGACCTGAGATGTACTGCCCTAGACTACATGTAAAGAGACACAGATGAGCTATCCGATTATGTAGTCCAGGCCGGTATGACACTCACCGCTTGCAGCATCCTACCCTTACCAAGAATAATGCCACAGTACAAACACGGAATGATCAGTCATAGCAAGTAGCACACTTACTGGTGTCATTCCAAGGGGATCCAATGTCTGTCTGCTTGGGATGTCATGCTTGACAAGCCATGCAGCTGTTCTTGGGATGGCCTGCACCTGTTACCCCTGGGCATCTGAATATTGGATAAGGCCTTTGCCACCTCCATAGAGCCTTTTGTAGGCAAGGCTGAAAAGACTGACCCACCACCCTAGAAAACATAAGTGGGAAGAAACATAAGGGAAATGCTGACCAATGCCAGATGTGTACACCCCAATATGCATGCTCCCGAGGCCATCTCCAGAATAGAGAACATCGATGTCTGTGCAGTGACAGAAACCTGCTGCAAGGCTCCTGACAGCACACCAGCACTACCAGGTTATACCACGCACCATGTGTCATGGCCCCAAAACCTGGAACAAAACATAAAAGGAGGGTGAGTATCCATAGGCAGCACAGACACCCATACATCCAGGTAACTGACAATGCACAAGGCAGTGGAGTTCACCCATGTGCAACTAACTGTAGGCAAGACTGCTGTGCAGTCTGTAGCATGCTACAGACTGCACTCTCACACACAATAACCCCCCCAACCATCCTGAAGACACTGGACAGTATGAATGTCCCACCAAATACCAAACAAGGTACCACGAATTACCACATAGGTGGTAAACCATTATGTATGGAAGGAGTAACCAGGGACCTAGGGACACAAGTGGACAGTAACCTGTTATGTGACACCCACATTGCCAATGTGGCTAGGAAGACTGTCTACATTTGACACCGTATCAGGAAAGGAGTCACATCTACGGCAACAGAGGTCACTGTGGCCCTATACTTTTCTCTAATCACACCCATAATCTAGTACAATGCCTCATATGGGATCTACCTTACCTGACACCTGCAGCAGTTAGAAAGACCTCAAAGGTACCTCACCAAGAGGATAAAGTGTCTCAAATATATGTCATATGCTGCCTGGCTGTAGACACCCCAGCTGAATCCAGTCACATACTGCCCACACAGAGGCATTGCATGCCTGTTGTAGGAGGCCATGCCCAACACAGGAGTAATGGACATGCTCCACCCCAGAAAACACATATCCATTGGAGCTGCGAGAGTGAGAGATGTCAACCTCAACAAATAATGAAATAGGATGTGCCGGTGGGACAGATACATAATCCAGAGGCTCCCCACACCCTGGACCAGAATCCCACTCCATGTTAGGCAGAGCCCCTCACTGACACTGTTCAACAGGAATCTTGCCAAGTGGATGGATGATTGTAGAGTTACAGTGGAGGTCTTCACTGTGTCATGACCAGACAGAGGCACAGCAAAGCAAATCATAAATGGCCATAATATCCACATAGCAAGGGGTCTGAAAAGCCACACACACTCTGGCTAGGCTAACAAATGCCCAGGGTGGATAGCCTAGTATGAACCTATGAACCTATGTAGATACAAATTGCACAGGACACTAAAGATAATCCCAAGGCTTACACAACTGATGGTAGGAGCCATGTTGGGAATTCACAGATATGCCCTGAATCACACAAATACCACAAACACACACACATATTGCCAACATACATCCTGACAGGTGCAGTGCAAACCCCCACCCCACGAATGCAGAATATCTATCCCAGCAGACTGCTGGCCCCTGACATTGCAGATGCTGAGGTAACAGACAACATCTCCAAAGCAAAACACACAGCAGCAATGGTATGAGATGGTGTCCTGGGCTTAGTGCAACATGGAGTCTAAGATGTATGGAATGCCAAACCACACTACTGCTCAATGTCAGCCTTACCACAGAATATGTACCCAAAGAGCAGTGTACAACAACAGTGGTCCTTCTCAACAAAGGTGTTGCCTGAATGGATACTGAACAGTACTACCCCTGAATCCTGAGAAGCCCAGTTTGCACAGCTATGGAAAGGATCAGCATGTACCACAGACATAAGGATGTTGGGGACCTACTGACACCGGACCCAAGCCAGTGTGGCCTTCTCAAGTGCAGATCCTGCCCCTAACCATGTTTGACTCAATTGAAACAGTCATTAAGGTCATTGATGAGGGCAATGTGCTCCACACAGTGTATCTGGACCTTGCAAAGGCTTCTATACAATACCCTACATGTTCAGTATAGATAGGCTCACCAGCGTAAATATAAACCCACATGTCAGTAGAGGGGTTGCAAACCAGACCAAGGACAGAACAGACATGGTCAGACATGCTTCAGCCATGTCAGACTACAAACCAGATATAACTGGCATCCCACAAGGCTTTGTCCTGGTATCTCCCTCGTCTGGTATATATATGTCCCATAGGTACAGGCAAACATGGAAGGACTGTGTCCTAACATTTTTGCAGAGGACTACAAACTGCTCACCACATATGATCCACCAGCTGACACATGCATCCCACAAAAGGGCCACATAGAAACAGACAACTGGTGCCATAGCTATGTCAGCAAGCTAAGTGCAGAAACGTGCATAGTCAACCCCCGTGGATATACAGTAAGTGCCCACCAATTACCACATAGGTGTTAACCCATTATGTAGTTAACATGTAATGAGAGACCTGGGGACACAGGGTGATAAATATCCTGCATTGGACAAACATGTGCTGTAGTGTTTACAGAAACATACCATATACCCACCTAATCATGAAGGCTGTCAGATCTACATAAGGGGAGGTCATTGTGGCTCTGCAGTCATCCTGCATCAGTGGTACAATCAACTACAATAGCCCCTGTGGGATGTACCTCAGCAGACACCTCCATCAACTGTAAAGTCCCCAACAGTACCTCATCAGGAGTATCAAACAGCCTACACAGATGCCATGTGTTGCCTGTGTTGCTGGCATCAATAAACATGCTGCACCTTGTACAATCTGAATGGCAGTGAGCTATGCACATGAGAGACCTGAACCCCAGCACTGACTTACATAGGACAAGCTGTACTGTGTGATCCATAACACAGAAGCCACTCCCACCCATGAGTGAACCCTCAGCACAGGCTACCCATAGAGTCACTTATCAATCTTCCTCAATAGGAATCCTGATGGGTGGACGGAGATGGTAGGTTTATCCTGGGTATCACTGTCATGTCACAGGTAGACAGAGGCACAGTATACTAACCATGACATATGTCATGGCAAACTCCTCTTACAATGTGTGTTGAAGGACAAACACACTCTCCAACTTGCATTAGACATGGACTAGGGCACATCGCTAGTGTTTGCAATTGTACACCTATGTTGTGGAATACACTAACAATGTTGGACAAGCCTGGTGTAAGTAGTTCATATCTGAACAGAATGCAACATGGCCAGATGTACACAACTGGCCCCAACCAGGCTGTTGTGCCCACTATCGAAATGTAAAGCAGTGACAGCAGTAAAGCCCAGGATACTGTCCACCACAGTCAAAGTACTACCAGTACACTATACAGTACTACAGTGTTAGGTCAGTGTGAAAGGATGTTGACAACTGTATGCAAAGTATCCCATGCAAACACTGCAGGCACAGTATAATCCTGTTGTGTTCACACACAAAGCAGTTGTACAGTAACTACACAACATGACACACAACCCACAACCATAAACGGGTGATAGTTGTTGAAGTCCACACACATCCACAAATGTGGTGGGCTGCAGAGTCCAACATATGGAATGCTCACACTGGGCATGCTCACACACTTTGACAACATGCCATGGGAAGGCTGAACTGGGCATGCTCACACACTTAGTCCAAATCTCGGTTTAGCAGTTGGACACACATATCTGGTATTGTTATGTGTTATGCCAGGAACCAACCACATTACAGCAGTCTGCCCAGTGCACACAGTTAAATGACTACAGAGACATATGTGATATAGTGGATCCCTCCCATATGCAAACATTTTCCACAGATGCAGAAGTTGTTCATACAAACAGGGAATGCTATGGCAATAAAGATATGCAAACAGTCTATCAGCAACAAATAATGTGCATTTGACAATTAAACATAATGGTGTAGAGGTCAACACTAGGCTGTTTGCCCTAGGGAATGACAGCTTAGCCATAGTGTGCTTGGTGTCTGCCTCCCACAGGATGCACATTCCCTTTCTAAACACAGATGATGTCAGCACCCTATAAGTACAGCAGGAGAAAAGAAACTTCCCAGTAATCCGAATAGCGCGCTCTGCTAATGCGTCCGTCTCAAGTGTCATAACATAGTTAGTTAGGGGTTTCAAATGCTCAGTGTGTGTGTGTGTGTGTGTGAGTGGGGTTGGTGTGTGTGTAAGTCTGTGTGAGGGAAATGTCCCTTTTGGCAAATAGGAACAGACACTACAGGATGCACATTCCCTTTCTAAACACCGATGATGTCAGCACCCTATAAGTACAGCAGGAGAAAAGAAACCTCCAAGTAATCCGAATAGCTCACTCTGCTAATGCGTCCATCTCAAGTGTCATAACATAGTTAGGTAGGGGTTTGAATCCTGTGAATGGCAAGTGTGTGTGTTTGTCTGAGGGGGGTGTGTGTGTGAGGGAAATGTCCCTTTTGGCAAATAGGATAAGACACTACAGGATGCACATTCCCTTTCTAAACACCGATGATGTCAGCACCCTATAAGTACAGCAGGAGAAAAGAAACCTCCCAGTAATGCGAATAGCGCGCTCCGCTAATGCGTCCGTCTCAAGTGTCATAACATAGTTAGGTAGGGATTTAAATCCTGCGATTAGCAAGTGTGTGTGTTTGTCTAAGGGGGGTTTGTGTGTGTGAGAGAAATGTCCCTTTTGGCAAATAGGATAAGACACTACAGGATGCACATTCCCTTTCTAAACACCGATGATGTCAGCACCCTATAAGTACAGCAGGAGAAAAGAAACCTCCCAGTAATACGAATATCGCGCTCTGCTAATGCGTCCGTCTAAAGTGTCATAACATAGTTAAGTAGGGGTTTGAATCCTGCGAATGGCAAGTGTGTGTGTTTGTCTGAGAGGGCGGTGTGTGTGTGAGGGAAATGTCCCTTTTGGCAAATAGGATAAGACACTACAGGATGCACATTCCCTTTCTAAACACCGATGATGTCAGCACCCTATAAGTACAGCAGGAGAAAAGAACCCTCCCATTAATGCGAATAGCGCGCTCCGCTAATGCGTCCGTCTGAAGTGTCATAACATAGTTAGGTAGGGGTTTGAATCCCAAAATGGCAAGTGTGTGTGTTTGAGGGGGTGTGTGTGTGTGTGAGGAAATGTCCCTTTTGCAAATATATAAAGACACTACAGGATGCACATTCCCTTTCTAAACACCGATGATGTCAGCACCCTATAAGTACAGCAGGAGAAAAAAAACCTCCCAGTAAAGCGAATAGCTCGCTCTGCTAATGCGTCCGTCTCAAGTGTCATAACATAGTTAGGTAGGGGTTTGAATCCTGCGAATGGCATGTGTGTGTGTTTGTTTGAGGGGTGTGTGTGTGTGTGTGTGTGTGTGTGAGGGAAATGTCCCTTTGGCAAATAGGATAAGACACTACAGGATGCAAATTCTCTTTCTAAACACCGATGATGTCAGCACCCTATATGTACAGCAGGAGAAAAGAAACCTCCCAGTAATGCGAATAGCACACTCTGCTAATGCGTCCGTCTCAAGTGTCATAACATAGTTATGTAGGGGTTTGAATCCTGCGAATGGCAAGTGTGTGCGTTTGTCTGAGGGGGGTTTGTGTGTGTGAGGGAAATGTCCCTTTTGGCAACTAGGTGAACAGACTACAGGATGCCCATTCCCTTTTCTAAACACTGATGATGTCAGCACTGTATAAGTATAGCAGGGGAAGAGAAAACCCCCAGTAATGCAAATAGCGTGCTCTGCTAATGTGTCCGTCTCAAGTGTCATAACAGTCAGATAGGGGTTTGAATCCTGCAATTGACAAGTGTGTGTTTTTGGCTGAGGGGGGTTAGTGTGTGTGAGGACAATGTCCCTTTTGGCAACTAGGTGAACAGACTACAGGATGCACATTCCCCTTCTAAACACTGTTCAGCAGACGGCTATGGCTCTGGCACAAGTTGTCTGTTGCTATGATGCCCCTTTGGAAGATGCTTGTGTCAGCTGGGGAGTCGATTATGGTGGCCAGTTTGCAGTCATCTGCATATTTGGACAGCCACAGTTCATCCGTGTTGGCCTGTACCTCCAATAAATATATACCAAACAAGAGTGTCCCAGGACTGAGCCTTGTGGGACACAACCTGTAACTGTTATGGGGTCTGGCATGGCTCCAGCAATGCTAACCATGTGGGTTCTGTTCTTGAGCCACTGTGCAATCCATCTAGTGACATAGGGGCTTATATTTGAGCTGGTGAGCTTCCCTAGAATGCCCAAGTGGGGTATTGTTGCGGCGTTTGCAAGGTCCAGGTAGGCTGTGTGAACCACCTTCCCTTGGCAATGGCCTTGGTGACTGTATCAAAGAAATCAACCGGTTACACCCGGTAGTGCTGGTGCTCTCAGTAGCCCTGAACCAGGCATCTGTTACTGCACAGATATCGATGTTTTCCATGCCAAGGAGTGTTTTGGGTGCATGCATCTGGAGGGTTAGACATCTGGCGTTGGGTAGCATTGCTCTTAGTGTCTTATCCCTTGTGATACCTATGAAGGTGGGTTTGTCATTTGAGCCCTGCCTAACATAGGCACTATGGGGGTAGCAAGAGCCTTTGCCAATATCTGAAAGGCCAGGGGTGACAGGTGCAGGCTGTCCCTAGCAAAGCAGGTAGTTCAACAGAAGATGAATGTGTGAAGGTGTAGTGCCTGTGATTAGTGAGCAGTAGCATATATGACTGCTCACGTGGACATGCCAGGCAGGTCATATGCACTGTGTCACAGGCAATGTACATGTGAACAGGACAAACAGTGACAACCTGTCAAGTGGGACATGGACATACATATAGTAGGCTATGCAGATGGCACTAGGAGTCCACAGAAGCTCTATAACTATGCATTGCAGGTGTGATCAGTATTCCAGGGTAATTGCAAGCAAACATGCATGCAAACAAAGATACAGTAAACAGGGCTCCATGTAGTCCATTGTACAACAAACAAGCTGTACCAGTTCCAGTAGGTAACACTGCAAATATGCAGGCACTATGCACATGTACATGGAAATACACGGGTCAGATGGCTAGGGTCCAGTCTCAGTGCACACAAGTGTATGGAACATGCATGTACTGTCAGGATGTACAATAACTGGATAGAAACCCATGTGCTCATACCTGCAGTAATACACATGTTAAATAACAGACACTGAGCCTTCACTCAGTGGTTCCATACTTAGTAGGATGTATGCTCCCTGGCCTGCCACCACAGTATCCTGACATATATGGGGACTCTCCTCCTGTGACAGTTAGTTATGTGTGTTGGGGCTGTCTAGCATGGTATGAGATGTGTGCACATGCAGTGCTAGGGTGCTCCTGTGTGTCCTGTACCAGTCGTGTAGTACTGCACACATATCAACATCCTCAAACATCTGCATTGCAGAGTCTAGTGTGGGCAACATGCCACTTGCGATTTACATGTCCATCATTGTGTATTACTACATTCATTACCCTATCCCCTGTGCTACCTATGTATGTAGCCTTCTGTTGACATCATTACCACCAGTATGCCAACATGTGCAGATGATACACTATGGTACTTACCATGGGTGTAGGCAACAGGACATGACAATCACACAGTTACTGCATCAGGCATGCTGTGATATACCCACAATTAATTCAGCACACAGTACTGTTAACAACATGATACTATTACTACACATCTATGTGGTCACCCTGTGCATCAGCAACATGTTAACCTGTACCTGCACAGTTGTTACAGATTGCAGGAGGTGGCACAGTTTCATCATATGCACAGGGTGTGAACTTGGTATGCCTGAGTCAGCCACCCATACCACCAATTGACATGTATGTGTATGTGTGTTGGTGAGGGACAGCAGTAGAAGGTGGGGCAATGTTGATGCAGTGTGCGTGTATGCGGTAGCCCTAGGTGTTGTCAATTTGCATGTGTGTATGGATGCACACAGTTCCACCTCATGGCTGCCATATACTGGTGTTTGTGAACAGCCACAGACTGTACCTGCCAGGTCATACAGATCAGTGTCTCTGGCCACGGACACGGTACCTGTGCCTTGCAGGGGTGCTACGGACCGTATCCAGTACCAACCCAGACTGGGTACTGTCATCAAAAGCAGGTGTTCGTTGACTGGACACAGATCCCTGTCGGGCCTGGCCAGAGCCACGTGCGTGGTCTCCTGGGTGTCTGATGACAGCACAGACCCAGCATTGCTGGGGCTGCTGCACCACTGGCGAGGGCAACCCACGGCCCTGTTGTCGCACGCCACGACTGCCAGCTGCTGCTGTTGCTGGCATACGCCACGCCGACGCCTCAACCGCCCACCATCACCCTGGCTCATGGACATGTAGTTGTGGAACCGGGTCTAATATGTCCCCACAACGCCTGTCTGACATCGGTGAAATCACGGATGGCAGTCAGCAATATCACGCATACTGTCAGTCGTCATGGCTGTGCGACATGCTGCCAGCTCCTCAGACCCTGTCTGGTGTACCGTTCCATACGTGACTGTGCCTGCATGACAGTCCGAAACATAGCTGAGGTTGTAAGACCTCTGTGGGCACGTCTGACAGGGGCAGTACGCCCATGGATGCGCCCACGAGAACCCCTGGACATCTGTATCTAGGTACTGTATGGCCTACATCGGAAACTACTGTGGGCTGACCACACACAGATTGCCCTGGATATACGTATCCCACCTCCACCACCAGCACAGATGACTATAGTGCATAACATTACAGATACAAACTTTACACTTTGTAACAGTGATATGGTATCCTTACAGCCCACTGGGCCAGTGGCAGATACAACCCACAATGGTGACCCCTACACAATTGCTTTCTACAGACATCTCCAAGAATGCATGGATCATGCAATCCCATATATGACCAAGACACTCTCCAGAAAGGGACAGCATCCTGTCTGGTGGACCCCAGCCATAGACAGATTGTATTACAGAAGATGGAAGCTACTGCAAGACAGAGCATCATTCACTGAAGGGAGGGCATGTCTGAGCAGCACTGGTAAGGATCTATTTCCCATCATACTGACTACATGGGCAACGTTGAGAGGGAAAACAGGAGTGACACTACAGATGACCAGGAGGCCTTCTTCAGTTATGTTAGCAACCTGGTCAGGAGCCATCCTCTATGCCCATAGGTAGTACACAACACATATTTCACTGACACCACAGATATAGACAACATTGTGGCGGACAGGTTCAGTGCAGGTGTCACCCCGCCCTCTCCCCTGTAATAAGGCATAGTTATCCCAGCTGACTGTAACCTCCCCGTCATCACAGATGTCCAGGTGAGAGACACCCACAGGACAGCAGAATACACAACATGGATGGGACCTGATGGTATCCCCAGTTGCATGCTACATAACCTCTGACAGGAGCTAAACACATATAGAAGTGCTATGTAACACTAGCCTGACTACAAGATATGTACCTGTACACTGGCGCACAGCAGCAGTGGTTCCACTCCATGACGGAGGCACCTCACCATACCAATACAATACAACACAATACATTACATTACAATACAATACTATCCAATATGCTATTGCCCCTGTGTCTACAGCAGCGTACTGTTCTGCTACCCTGACCATTGTGACACATGTGGTGTGATGGTACCTGCTGCCATCACACAGTTACACAGGGTGACTCATATGGCATATTACCTATCTGACTAACATTCAGCAGGGGTATGTGTGACATGTACTCATGGGGAGTCTCGCTTCTTAACACTGTGTGGTTTATTGCAGGGTGTGTCTTATCTGTGAGTAGGAACTCTTACCTCCACATGTGCACACTATTGCAGTGGCAACGGACGACACACAGCAGACATTTAGGTTGTGGATGGTGGGAGGTGTTACTATGGTTGTTGGACATCTGTCATGGGTGTGACCTCCATATGTAAATCTGGGAGTGGTAACCTCTATGTGGGTAGCATATGTGTACTCTGTGGTGTTGTCAGTCACTGTGCATTGTTAATGTGTTTGAGTGCGTTGTCACAGTGTTGTACATGTCACTGTGTCCTTCTCCATATCTGTTGCTGTCATGTGAGGTCCATACCATGGCATCCATTATGTGGTGTGGGGTACACCGACCTACATGTCCATACCTGACTCACCATGTCTGCGGACACATACCATGTGCAGGTATTCCAGGGATAGTGTGCCACTGTGACTATCATTGGGGCCACTATTCTACATTTTCTGACCCTGCTCACCCCTGACACATGCAGTGGTGGGCGGCCAATCACATATCTGGTGGTTACTGGTGTAGGTGATCTGGAATGTGGTATGATATCCGGATTTGACACTGGTGTTCACTCCATGCCTTTGTCACCAGGCACCTGTTGCAATACATCTGTACACATGTGCCTCACTCAGACTTTATATACATCTCTCTCTCTCTCTCTCTCTATATATATATATATATATATATGTATATAGATATATCTATATAAATATATATATATATATATATATATATATATATATATATATATATATATATATGTCCGTATACATATACACATATATATATGTTGATGTACATATATTGCCATAGATGTGGAGGGGGCACAGAGGGGTGTGAGTGACAGAGGGGTGGGACAGGCTGTGTTGCAGGTCATCATATACAATCATACCTGTAGGTAGTCAGATCAGTCTGTCTATGTATATGTATCTACATATATCTATATCTGCATGTGTGCATTACATAGATATGTTGGTACAATATTCTATCGACATCTGTCTATGTATTCCTACATCTCTCTCTCTATGTATGTATACATATATGCATATCATATATATATATATATATATATATATATATATATATATATATATATATACATATATATATATGCATATGTTGACATACATACATATCCATATGTTAGACAGGTATATCAACATATTTGTCTACCATACTGTATACACACACTAACATACTGCTAAACATACATAGCTGTGTAACCTAATTTGTACATGGCACTACAACCTACAATCAAACAACATTGATATGTGCACATAGATGCTCTCACATACAAATGTATGTACAGCCTTCACTGATAGTTGCTGTATGTCTCCTGCCCCTTACACATCTTCATATACATATGGATACAGACCAATGACACATATGGAGGGTTCACAGTATGTACACCTTTATAGTATTACTTTACATTACCTGTGTTTGTCACAGCTGCTTGCTGCTGTCTGGTTCTCTGTCCTGTTGCTCCACTTCCCAGTTGTCAGCTTTCAGGTAGCTGTTGCTGAACAATTCGTTTCTGTCTGCTTAATTGCAGTTTTCTCTGTCTCTCTCTCTCTCTCTGTCTCTGTCTGTCTCTCACGTCCTTCTCAGGGTGTAATGAAAGTATTGCATGCGTGGACATGGAGTACAGCATACTTTTGTAGGTATCTGCATATGCCCATGTGATGGCCTCTGCACCAATTGTTAGCCAGCATTTGCTAATTGCATGCAGCCAGTTGTGTACTGATTGCAGTTCTCACTGTGATTTCAGAACAGTGCTATAAAAGGTGTGTGAGATAGGCGTAGCCCTTTTCAGATGTTAAGTGCAGGGACCATGCTGTTATGCTGTGGACAATGTTCTGTGAGTGTAAAGGTTGGTATCTCTCATATTTCCAGGTGTGTTGTAGATTAACATTCCTCCATTCATTTCTCCAGTTTCCTGTACTAACTGTGTATGTACACTGACAACTACAACTACTACTATTGTTAATGTGTGTGTGTGTGTGTGCTTTCCTTTCACTTTTGCTTGCACTCTGTTGCTAAGGCTTCAATAGTTGCCCTTTACAGTCACTACTTGTATGCCTGCTAGGTGTCTTGACTGTAGTGTGCTGCTGTAGATTTCCTATTTTCCATGTACATTCACACCTTGGAATGCTTGCTATATCTGCTAGGGTGTTACAGCATGCAGTGTGGTCTGGCCATGGTGTGGGCCTTGACATCTATTTGGGTATTTGAGTATGCTGCAGAGCAGGCCCCAGAGACTTTCAGGTTCATCGGTTATGTGCCTCATGGAATGGTACATATCAGTGGGGTACACCCATTAAAATGTCTGGTATGCTGCAGTTGTGACTGTGGGTTAGCATGAGCATATGTATTACTACACTTTTTCTGATCATGCGAAAGTGGTGAATACTTTCCGACTCCATAGTTACCATTGCATGTGTTACACCTTCTGCCTACTGTTTGTACATTTCACATGGGGTCTGTGGGCATCCTGTAAGACATTCACTGTTGCTATGTCTAGGTTCTTAACTATTCAAATATGGTGGTGTTGGACCCGTCATGTGTACAGATATTTGCAGGCTGTCCTCATTTCTGCCTCATAATTTGGTCAATATCTCATGCACACCTTTATCTGGCAAGTCAGTCTGGGCTCAAGTCAGAATATGGTGACAAACATTCAGTTCCAGACTGCATACCCTTCCAAACATCCCACAAGGTGTAGACCCTGTTACTTTCTGAACTGTCCGGCGCTTGTTGTAACTTTATTTGTAATGTGTCCCTGGTTTTGGGCCTTTGTCCCCAAAAGGTGAGTGGAAAGGTTTGGGATGGGGAGGAGGGATTGAAGGGCTAGGTGCATTATTCCACAGCCCCAAAAGCTGGCTGTTTCTTTAAAATACATTTGGGAAATCCACCCGTTTTGGAACAAAAGTATCTTTTGTACACCAATTTTTTTTTTCCATGTTACATGATATATTTTTTGCACTTTTTTTAAGAGTAGGAGTGGTAAGTCAGGAAAAGGTTGGGTACAGTGGGATTTTTTTTTTTTAACAGACAAGCAACAAAATGAAGGCACTTTTTAACAGTTGAAGGGTTCCGGGCCCGAGCCACGGCACTGGGGTTATCCCCCCCCAAGGCAACCCCCTTTCCCTTAAAAGCAGCTTACCCCCCCCGCTTTTTTGAAAGAAAAGAAAATGGGGGACGGGTGGTGGGGTCACAAAGGGGTAAGCAGTAGGGAAACAAGCTTGGGTGTGCAGGAGGGAGAGGTGGCCCTACCCCTTTCTTCGCCAAAGGGGTATGTATGAATTTGGTGTGACATTTAAACCTTCCATGAGAGAGGGGTTCAACAACAATAATACTTTTTTACAGCCAATTGAATTGAAGGGTTCCAGTCCAAACATGTGTGGGAAGGGCAGTATGTATGGGGCGAATTTTTTGGGACAGAGTGTTTTTTTTTTTTTTTCAGGGGGATGGTATGTGGTAAAGGGTGGTAATAGGGATTTATTAACAACAAGACAAACAAGAATACATGTTACACGTGTGGGGGTTTAAAAATTACGGGAGGAGGGTTTGGAATCCCAACCCATAGCCCACAATCAACAGTGGAACATATCCCCCCCCCATAGGCAGTTGATGTTTTACGCCCCAACCTTCTGGGGGTTTAGGCGGGCAACAATCCCGTTTTGGCCACCCTGCCCACTTTGAACAGAGTGAATCCCCAGCAACGTCCGGGCGCAGGAGGGTATGGGGATTCCCCCGACATTCAGACACCCCATCCCCCACGCTTCCACCCCAGGTGGCCAGGGGAGGGGGAAGGGTCCGGATCGGCCCTTCCAGGTCACTCGCCCGTTTAGGGGGGTTTCCCGGAATTCCCTGTGTTCATTTTTGCATTATTCATGCGTTTTGGGGTTGTGACATTTTAAACCCTTAAATTAGTTGAAAAGCATGTTAGTTTCCCTTAACCCCACCCCTTTAACCCGAAACGCATAACACATGTAATTTTCAGTAATCCTCCCAAAATGCATTGTTTATGGCAACACCATCAGGGGTGGATTATGAACGGGGGTGCACAACAGCATGCAAAAAATTTGCCCAACGGAAAATCCCGGGGGGGGGAATTTTTTTAAAAATGGGAAGGGGATATTTGGAATTAAAAAATATTCAGTAAAAAAATTTTTTTTTTTTTAAAAAAAAAAAATTTTCTACCCAAATTTTCAAATTTAATGTTTTTTTTTCTTTTAAACTTTAGTTTTTTGGTTTTTTTTTGGGGCGGGGGTTTTTTGGGTTTGAAAAAAAATTGGGGCCCCCGGGGGCCCCTTTCCTGGGGGAAAATTTTTCCCAAAAAAGGGGGGCAGTTTTTGGTTTTCCCGCCCCCCCCCTTTCTTTTTTTCTTTTAAGGTCCGGGATTTTGGTTTTGGTTTTGGACCCTTTTTTTTCCCTTTTTACCTTTTTTTCCCTTTGGAAAAATTCCTTTTTTTTTTGGGGGGGAACTTTTGGGGTTTTTTAGTTTTTCAAAAGGAAAGCCCCCCCAAATTTGGTTTTTTTTCCCACGCCCTTTTTTAGCCCCCTTTGGGTTTTGCCCCCCAAGAAAAGGAACCTTTGGGGGCCCCCGGGGAAAAAAAAGGAAAGGTTTTTTTTGGGCCTCATTTTTATTGGGGTTTGGGCCTTAGGGGGAGGCCCAAGGGCCATGTTTAACCCCCGGGACTCCCTTCCCCCCCAACCCACCCCAAACCCCCCCTGGTTGGGCCCTTTTCGGGGAAAGCCGGGCCCCCCAAACCCCCCCCTCCCCCCCCTACACCTGACATTCTGCCTGCAGGTCTGTTCTACAATCGTTTATGCTGTGTATTCCGCCTATGGGGCTTATATAGTCCGTTTTCCGCACATATCTGTGATTGGCCAGTTTGGAATTGTATCAACTTCAGTAAACCTGCATTGTCATGCTGTAGTTTGTATTCATTCCTATATATGAGCTATTATTGCATTTCTAGGTACTGCTGTCATGGCTTAGTGGTTCTGTACCTTGACTATGGTGTATAGTATCCTGGGTTCGAACCTGGCCACTGCTTTTTATTTTTCATGACTGTCTAGACATGTTGAGGGGTGTGTCTGTGTAAAGGCAGTTTGGATATGGCTTGCTCACCGTTGCCCGTCGGTTAGCTTGTTTGCGCGGTGCGCAGCTCCGCGCAAACGGGGTACGCTGGTTTAAGCCTCATTTGGCTATGGGCATGCATATTCCGCTCAGCTCAGTTAGGAGCACATATATTTAGCATGGTAAACCACTGCTCAGCTACGGGCACTCAGTTTGCACCAGTTGGACCAATGCTTATTTACGGGCACATACACTCACTCTGTTGTACTGTAGCTCAGCTATGGGCACATCTGGCAGTTTATATTAATTTCTTAGCTCACATTTATTCAATATAAATGGGATATTTCATTGCATTTTACATATATTCTGGTTTTATGTGTACATATGTGTCAGGGACTTGTTTCCTGCTTATTTTGCAAAAAAAAAAAATTTGTGTTGTGGGGGCTCGAACCATGAATGCCTGCTCTGCAGCCAGCATCTCTACCGCTACGCTATTGCTTTCTGGCTTATTTTGCATATTTAGTTCTTATATGCTTTCCCATTGACTGCTAACTGTAGCTGCGCTACGGGCACGCCAAACGCATAAGCGCACTCACGGTTAAACATCTTTACAATTTAAAACAAATATGACATGTTCATTTAGATTGTTTTATGTTTAATAGTCTGTAGGGGCATGTGTTGTGTTGTGTTTATTCACATTTCCGTGGACTCTGTTGTGGGTGTCTACTTGGGGCACTTTTACACTTCTGGGGGCGTGTCCACTTGCAGGGCTCAGCCTACGGACACGCCCCCTACTGTCTTACATGGACCGTGTTAGACTTAGGTGTGATTCAGCATGCTCTCATGAATATGCAGAGCATGCTGACATCACTCCGTTTAACTGCAGCCTCCGTGTAAGAGTTATAACTCTTACACGGAGGCTTCGTGAATCCTGGGGGTTGTTTTTCTCTTGGTAAAGTAATATTAAAGTAAGCCTTGTCTCTCGCCTTTGTTTTGACATTTCAGCCATCAGAGACAGAAAATCAAAATAATTAATAAAACTCTCATGGCTTTTGATCTTGGCAACAACATTTCACTGGGGAGTCTTCATCTTTTAAACTTTTTATGACACAAGTTTGTTATGCACAAAGTGAAACCAAGCCAAAATCTGCTTCCAAGTCAGCAGAGTGCAAAGTTTTTCCTCAGTTAACATCAAAGTTAAGTCCACATTTGCTGTTAAGGAGTGTGTGAGATTGCTCATCAGCTAATTGTAAAGATGATTTGTTTTAGGAGTACTGCTTCATTCATTTCTCTGTTCCTTTCTGGGTTGGCCAGAGGGCTTTCATTTTGGAATTTGTCGCCAGCTAATAAATTTGTAGGACCAAGGACTGCGGCCTGCATATCTGAGGCATCATGCAACTGCAAAAGTCAGACCTAGCAGGTGTTCTAATCAGCCTTTTTGCCTGTTACTGTTGTTTTCCTGCCTTGTGTATCTTATTCCATGCCTGCCTTTGCTAAATTAAATTTAGCATCTGTTAGTTGTTATATTGTGTCTGTATAGATTACTTTGCAATTTTAGTTCCGTCTTCAGGAAATGTGGCATAGTTTTGAAAACAGTCTTCTACAAAGGCTTCTCTTCATTACTGTAGGAATATTTATATGAATTTTTTAAAACAATGTACACAGACACTGCCCAATTTACCAGATTACAAATATAACACATTCATTCATCACCTGTGTCTTCATTAGCTGATTAAATACAATAATTGTTTATAAAGAACTTAATCACTTAACCATGCCGTCTGCCTTACAAAACAGAAAGACTTTAAAAGCTTTTTATGTTGTCTATATTGGTTGAATATCATTCATTCTTCTAGTATACTAAAGCAGGTACAGATATCATAGTCTAAGGTGAAATAAGAGAATTTGATGCATTGGGCAACACATTGATTTGGTGCCCTGTGCCAATTGTCTAATGATGTTCATGACTGCTTAGTGACATCTCTTCGGTTGCCTTAATAAACATATTTGTATAAACCTTCTGTTATATTATACATAATAAAACATACTTTTATAAACTTTCTGTGATATTAAACAGAATAAAATATATTTTATAAACTTTCCATAATATCATATAGGAAAGTTTATAAATAAATGAAGTAGGCTGATTGTGCTTTGAAATTAGACAAAAGACAAGCTTGTTATTCACCTTTTTGATATAAAAAGGTACACAAGAATCAATCCTATTTAGTCTCATATGACAGTAGATATGAAAAAAGAGCTGGAAGCCTTTTACAGCTTTAAAAACTATAATACACGTTGCCCTGGTATACACACATACATGCGTGTGCACCCCCCCCCCACACACACACACACAAACACAGAAACACACACACATGGGTGCATGTAGACATGAAAGTCTAGCAGAGTGCAGTGTATAATAACTTTTAAAGATATTACAGGCAGTGATGTAGCAAGAGATTTGTATTTTGTACTCAACCCTAATGGTGTTGCCCCCACATATCAAATAAAAATGTACTTGATCTGCAAAATGTTACTCCTATGAAGACATGTCGTCACTTACTAGCTTAAAATGACTAGTTTTAGGGATATATCCCTATCACTTAAGCACATTTTGCATAGGTCCATACTGTGAACATTAGTTTAGATAGTTCTAAACATTCTGCATTGCTTAAGTAATAAGGTTTCCAAGAGATACTCAGGCAAAAATATTTTATTTGAGAACAGTGAGTACGACTTACCATTCCCTTGATTGCCAGCAGTCGACTTTATATATTGTCACAGTCTTTGTGACAGGGATACGTGCATTACCGCTTTCAAAGCTGTAAAACACATCATGTTCCTCCATTTTTTCTTTCTTTTTTCTTTCTTTTTTCTTCTGGTACTACATTAGAACAGCTAAACATCCATTTGTTAGAAAGAACTGTGTGGCAGCACTGAGTGTCTAACAACTTTGAAACCACTGCATCTTGGAGAAAGGGGACATTCCTTCTTTATGTTGAGTCTTTGTATTAGTGCGTTTTGGCACTTTGCACTGAATTCTGTAATTTCTCGTTTACTCCTTCCTGGAGGGGATCTGTTTCACTTTACAGCATCTTTTCTTTTATATTTTGATGTTTTATAAGTTGATTCCTTCATAAGGTAAAACCAAAAACACTTGCAGACGATATTCTCCCTGCAGAGTTTATCAGAATTGCTGCAGGCATTCTTGTATACCCTATTTCTATCCTAATTATCAAATCCATTCAAGAAAATTATGTCCCACTCATTTGGAAAAAGTCATATATCCTCATAAAGGTAGAAACTGCACTGTCTTCTCTAGTTGTAGATCAATAGCTACACAGTCTCTATTATCTAAAATTCTGGAAAATACATACAAAAATAGCTACTCAAACAGCTAAGTGACAATAATCTTCTGTCTTTCTTATCCAACATGATTTCAGGCTACATCACAGCACCACCACATTTCTTAATTTCAGAAATACCATTAATATTAACAGAAACCATGATAACCTAGTCTCATCCTCTTTCTCGATTCATCAGCAGCCTTTGATGCTATCTTGCTCTAAAAAAGATCTTCACAAACTATCAAAAATTGGACTGCCACATTCCTCCCTCTCCTGCTTCCTCAGATACCTCTCAAACTGATATCAAGCAGTCAAATGGCAAAAACAATACTCTTCCTTTTTGACAGTCTCCATTGGTGTCCCACAATGCTCCATTCTAGGCCCCATTCTGTTTAACATATTTATTAATGACGCACACACAGAAACCACACAAGACAAGATTATTCAATAAGTAGATGGCCCTTCACTCACATGCAATACACACTGCCAAAAACATACTATTAACTACAACAACAAACCAAGAAGCATGCTTTTCTATTGAATATTGCCTAGGTAGTTTTCAACTGCTCTTAAATCCAAAGTAGTAATAATAATAATAATAATAATAATAATAATAATAATGTTCACTAGTAAATCTGTCTCCAATACAAACTACTTTTCACTGTTTCTCAAGCAATAAAATTAGACTTGAACTGTTAAACCATATGAAATGTTTATAGGAGTCGCTATAGACGACCACATGCGATTAGAAATACACATCCAGCAAACTGTAAAAATTATTCATTAGAAATTTGGCCTAATGTACTAGACACTATCTCACTGATACTTCTAGAAAAAACTATTGCTTCTACATGTTTTCTTCCTATAGGGCTATACCCTGCAATGATCTTCACCAACCTGCAGCTGTATAAAAAATAAATGTGCACAATGCTACAATAAAATAGTTAGTTGCCAGTAATCACACCCAGACTTAACTAGATTGACTTATCCCAGCAAGTGACTTGCAATCTTGCAACCATCCAATGGTTGGGTTGTCAACAATCTTACACACAGGCCAGAAAAATGCAGTGAAAAGGGGTTACACACCAAGTCAGACCTTCCCAGTAATAACATGCAAATAAATGAATTAATTAAACAACCTCATACAGCAATACTCCTTGGGTAGTTCTCTACACTCTAAGGACAAAAAAATTAAATGCTGTAAAGATCATAATACTGCTGGGAAAGCAGCATACAGTTTGTCTAAAGTCTTAGACAGATATGCAACCTTCAATTATTTACATCTCACCTGAAATGATACCTCAAGATAAAGAAGCCTTACCATGGTAGGGAAGACCTGGTGCTATGTATTTGCAGTGGATGGCAGAAGGAGTCTGAGGGGGATCTGGTGACTGATCTCTTCAGTGAGGCTCGGACTGACACATCAGTGGAAGAGGTAGCAATGTCCCAGCAGCTATCCCCTATCCAGGTTTGAGAAATCCAAACAGTGTTACAGGAGTTTGGGGACATGTTCACTGGGAAACCAGGGTGCACCCACCTGGTGCAGCAGAATGTGGATACAGGACTCCAAAGGTCTATCAAGCAGGCCTCCTTACAGAGTGTCTGAGCAAATCAGACAGACTCTGAGGGAGAAGACATGGGAAATGTTGGAACTGGGAGTAATCCAGGAATCCATCAGTCCCTGCCCCCCCCCCCCCCCAGTGGTGCTGGTACCAAAGAAAGATGGCAGCATCAGGTTCTGTGTGGACTACAGAAAACTAAACAGTCATACAGAGTCAGATGCTTACGCATGCCAAGGACGGATGAAGCCTTAGAACAGCTAGGTGGGGCTAAGTATCTGACCACTATTGATCTGACCAAGGGCTACTGGCAGGTGCCCTTGACTCCTACTGCTAGAGAGAGGTCAACCTTTGTGACTCCTTTTGGATATACGAGCTCACAAAGATGCCTTTCAGATGAAAAATGCTGCAGCAACCTTCCAGAAGCTGGGAGATTATATCCTAGAAGGAGCAACTGATTATGCTATTACTTACCTACTCGATATTGCCACCTGCACCCATTCCTGGCATGACCACCTTCAGCATTTCAAGGGAGGTCCTGGGCAGACTGCAAAGGGCATGGTTGACCATTAAGCCCAGTAAGTGTCAGGTGAGTATGGCAGAGGTCTCCTACCTGGATATAGAGTGGGAGTGATAAGATCAGGCCAGAACTTGCCAAAGTGGAAGCTTTTTAGGCATGGCCAGCCCCTGTTACCAAATTCAGATGAGGGTATTCTTGGGGATAGCAGGGTACTATAGAAGGTTCATTCCCAATTATAGTAAAATAGCTGCTCCCCCTCACAGACCTGATGAGGAAAAACAGGCCAGATAAGGTAGTGTGGATCCAAGAATGCGAGCAGGCATTCCAAAGCTTAAAGGGGCTTTGGGAGGACCTCCTGTGTTAGCCAGTCCAGATTACAGCAAAGAATTTGTGGTGCAGGTGGATGCTTCAACCATGGGGTGGGGGCTGTACTCAGCCAAGTTTCCTCAGAGTGAGAAGAGCACCCAGTTGTATATATCAGTCACAGACTCCAATCCAGGGAGGAATGTTATGCAGCAGTAGAAAAAGAATGTATAGCCATAGTATGGGCACTCCAGAAAAGTCAACCCTAGCTGTATGGAAGGAAATTCACTATAGATACAGACCAAAATCTCTTAACATAGCTACATCTAGCCAGCCAGCAAAATGCCAAGTTATTAAGGTGGAACTTAGGGTTGCAGGCATATGATATGACAGTGCAGCACAATAGTGGGGTCAGCAATGCCAATGTAGATGGACTCTCAAGACAGGGTATGTGTTAATGTGTTTCCAGACAGGCTTATGTCCCTCAAGCCATGTTTCTCAAGGGTCACTTGAAAAACTAGCTTGAGTTTTCAAAATAGGGAGATATTTGATGATGTGAGGTAGTGCCAGCATAGCTAGAGTTTTGTAAAGAATCATATGTCATTTTTATATCTAACTGGTTTGTACAGGTGCTTGTATTGAAAATGTATTTGTAAAGCTGCTTCTGTTAAAAATGTAGCAACAGTAGCTCCTGCTCGACAGAAAATAAATACACCTATATGTCAGACTGTATTGTAACTGTTGAAATTAATATATTGTAACAGAGGATACTGAAAGAGAAGAGGTTAATCTCAGTCCAGCTAACTTTGAAAAATAGTCTGAAATTAAATTACCTGGTTTAGGCCATAAAGATTGTATGTTACAGTTCTTAACTGCAGCCAGAGACAAAATGTCTGTGACAACCAGGACTAGGAATCTTCCTGTAGTGTTCTTAGGGGTGAACTAATTGCTACCTTGGAAGAGTGGAAGTTTTTGAAATAGTTTTATAGCTTCCAGATGGTATAACACATCTTAGCAAAGCTCTATGTGTGTATATTATGACACATATGTGCTATATTTGGTTTACTTTCTAGTAAAGGGTATAGTGTGGAAACCAGAAGTCATGTGACCAGATGTATGTGATGTCATTCTGTAATCCAGCACCGAAATTATGTTTTAATAGCAGATGAGACAGAAGTCTAAGTGCAGTCTGTTTGTGAAACTTGAAAAAGAAGGACCATCCACCCACTTCATCTTGCCTTGCTCTAGTAAGTGAACTATGGGACAGTAATTCTTTAGATCAGTCAGGAAAATATAGTGACATTAGTAAAGTATTCTTTTTCTGTATCTGTGTGAATCTTTCCATCAGTGTTATTTTTAATATTTTCTGTGAATGAAACTCTGGTGTCTATTGTAAGTAGATATTTAGTAGTTTTGTGGTGGTGCTGCGGTAGCGTTGTCGCCTCACAGTAAAACGTTGTCCTGTTTGATTCTCAGCTAAAGCGTCCTCTGTGTGGAGACATGCGTGAATGGGCATACCTTCATTGAAGGTTGTTCATCAGGGCTGGCAACTCGGTACGTAAAAGTCTACTGCCAATCATTAGCAGACCGGAGTTCCGCTGTGGTGACCCCTAACCAGGAAAAGCCGAAAGACACAACAACATGCTCTTTTATTATTTATTATTAAATATATTTAAAATTTTCATTGTGGCTGGTCTTTTAGAGAATATTGTAACCTTTGGGAGTGCTTATATTTATTTGGTGATACTGTGGCCATTTCTGAAAGCCTTGCTGCATTGGTCAAACATTATCATTTGTATTAGTACTAATTTTTCTCAGTATAATTGGATACCCTGGTAAGATCCTTAGTGTAACTGGCTTTGGAGTGTTCTGGTGGCAGTACTTACCCTATAATCTGGGCAGAGGGGGCCTAGCTGGTAAATCTGTGCTAGTCTTTTCCAGGTGTGTGTGTGTGTGTGTGTGTGTGTGTGTGTGTGTGTGTGTGTGTGTGTGTGTGTCTGTGTGAAAATCAAATGTCAAACAGTGTGTGTGTCAGCTACTTGGAGCAGGGACACATAGCACTGATTTCACAGAGCAGGTGATGGCGGACTTGGCTGAGGACTCAACTCTACAGCTGTGGTTAGTGTGGAGTCTTATTTGGGGCATGGTGAGAGAGAGGGGAAACCCAGCCCCAGGATAGGAGTGTGTTCTCTGTGTACTATTAAGGGAAATTTGGCTTGGTGCAGAGAAATGCATCTGGAAGTACTGTGTCCATCTATTTTTGTTCCAAGAGAATGTGCCTCACCAGTGTCCTTGGTGAGGATTGAGACTCCGTCACTACTGGCCTAGAGGAGGGACATCACACTCATGACCATGCTTTTGTACATCTCCTGGTTAAACATGCTCTCTAATGGATCTATGCTACATTATCAAAGTTCTGAAACTTCGAAATTCATATGGCCAAGACCATATGATTGAAGTTTCAGAACTTTGACTATTAAAAAAATAAACAAGTAAAAAATCTATTTCTAATATTTTTGCAGGGGAGCAAGCCCCCCCCTGCACCTCCCATGTTGGTGGCTCTGCCCCCCACCCCTCCTGCTAATGAAATATACCAACTCCAAGATCATACTACATTGCAGAAAAGGGTAAATTTCCCATACCACGATCTCAATTAAAAAATTAGAAGATTCAAAACTTTGATCTTATGGTCCCATATGATTTTCATCATATGACTTTGATCATATGGTACCATATGATTTTCTGAGTTTTGAAACTTTTATAATCTGATCGGAACTCTCTCTAATATACAGTACTATTTTTTCCTTGATACTGACCAATAAATAACTATACATATGCAGCCTGTCACAATACTATTGTAACTGAAAGATACCATTTATAGGTCACAACTTTGTATTTTAACCAAACTAAACATAGTATTAAAGTGTATTAGCTCAGCTGTGTTATGCCACTGGTATAGTCACTAAATTATTGCTCCAAATTGCATACCTCAATGTATTAATTTCAATGCACTGAAGTCTTTAGCATGTATATATTACTCTACTGTATATTCATTGGTTCTTTCTGTCTATCTCTCTATCCATCTGTCTGTCTATCAATCTACCAGTCTATCTATCTATCTATCTATCTATCTATCTATCTATCTATCTATCTATCTATCTATCTATCTATCTATCTGTGTATCCTTCCATCTGTCTATCTATCTATCTATCTATCTATCTATCTATCTATCTATCTATCTATCTATCTATCTATCTATCTATCTACAGTATCTAACTGTCTCAGTTATATTCTGTCTATATTCTATATCCTGGCTTTGCCTCTAACATAAATTTATTTTTACACATTTACAAATGTATGTTTGTACCTCTCATCTATCTAGTATTTTGCAGGATGTCCAGATTTTTGCCTCATGTTTCTGGTATGTTCCTCATTTTTTTCTGGCAAATAACTGAGAATTAAAGTCACTATATAATGATACACATTTGATTTTCAGACTTTGTGTCCTTCAGCAAATACATGGCAATGCAAAACCAAATATTTTTCACAACATTCTAAATTTATACGAGCAATATTTAAAATTTTGAACAACAAGAAAAAACTGCCACAACAGGTAAAGACTAGTTTAGCACAACCAAAAACAGTAAACTAAAATAACAAAAAACAGCTAACACAGCTAGGCAGGGAAAAGTTTATTAAAACAGAATTAAAAATGGTAAGTGCTTTCACTCCTCAAACAGCAATTCATCAGACCATCAGTCAGATAAAATTACAAACATTTAAATAAATAAATTAATGAGCAAGTGCATGTGATCTTAAAATAGGTGTTAAAGGAATTGTCATGTTAGTGAATATTTGTTGGTCATTATAGATGTGAACTCCCTGTTTACAGTCATACCCAATGATTTGGGTGTTGATTTTTCAGGCTTTTTTGCCGTAACTCACAGTATAGTACTGGCAAGATTCATTTCACTTTACTATTGGAGATTATCCTAGACAATAATGTTTTGGTTTTGAATGATGTTTATTATTTACAAAGGATTGGTGTAGCTATGGCTACTATGTGTGCCAATAGCTATGCTAACATGGTTCTAGTGTACTGGGAATGTTTGTATCTATTTAATGACAATTCTTTTAGGGGATATATCTTCCACTATGGCCAATTTGTTGATGATTTGGACTGGTTTGGTTGGTCTTTTAAGTGATTTCACTGAGTACTTACATAATACTACTTCCTTCCTTAAATTCAGTGTAAAGCATTCTACTGAGCATATTGTGTTTTTGGAAGGATACATTAATAGGGCTAGTGATGTTTCTATATCTACGAATTTATAGAAAAAAGCATATAAGAAAAATACCATTTTACATTGAAATAGTGTGCATCCACGGCATATTCATAAGAATGCTCTTATGAATACGTTTTTTACAGTAGTAAGGCTGAATGATAATGATGGTACTATGCTGCATACGTTTAAAGATATGAAGGTAGATTTTTTTGCATAAAGGTTATTCTGAAAATGAGATTGATCATACAACTGATGAAGTTTTGATGCATAGAAATGATTCTGTGAAGCCTTACTTTTCGTATTCAGTTAATTGGAATGTAGTTGGACACACTAATGCTGTTGATAGCAATAAATGTAGAATGAATTTGACATATTCTAATGATGTAAATCTTATTTGTGATGTCATCAGGAAACATTGGTCCTGATAATGGAAGATACATAGAGAGAACTTTTGGGTGATAGATGTTATTTTTGTTTTAAGAATAGTCTGTTCTTGAAAAGAAGATTATGTTATAATTTTGGCAGACCAACATTTCCTAAATCTGAAGGGCTTGGCACATTTGCTTGCAGGTCCTGTAGTATGTGTAGCTATATATGTAATACTTCATTTGCCCTTCAGCTAATCGTATTTATAAATTGAACTTCTATACTGACTAATAGTACCAATTTAGTATATCTGGCATCTTGTAAGAAATATAAATGTGTCTATGTTGGGAAAACTAATCATACACTTAAAGAGTGTATTAGGGACCATGTATATGATATGAGAAAAGGGAAGATGAAGAATGCTTTATTTAAGCATATACATGAGGCAGGAAGTAATCATTCTTTTGTACATTTAGTACTGCAATTATTCATGTGGACTGTACGGGTGGAAATGTAACAAATTGCACTGAATGCCTTCAGTTAAATTGAATTCTTGAACTGCAGGCTGATAAAGGTTTAGGTTTAATTGATGGTGTTCCTTTAACACCTATTTTAAGATCACATGTACTTGCTCATTAATTTATTATTTAAATGCTTGTAATTTTATCTGATTGATGGTCTGATGAATTGCTGTTTGAGGTGTGAAAGCACTTACCATTTTTAATTCTGTTTTAACAAACTTGTCTCTGCCTAGCTGTGTTAGCTGTTTTTTGTTACTTTACTCAGTATTTAAAATGTGCCTCTGATTTTGGGCTTTTGACATCTAATTATTTTGGCTTTGTCTAGAACTTTGTGCTTAGAGATTGAGAGATATGTTGCTGCTAATTACCTATGTATGTATGTTGTCATGCACTCTACTACTGAGGTGGGGGACAGGCTAGAAATAATGTAGGAATTGTGGTGAGAGAGAGGGTTCAGAAGGCAGTGAGAGATATCATCAGAATTAATGACAGACTCAACACTCCAATATAATGATAGGGCAGTATTCATAATCTCAGCCTATGCCCCACAACAGGGTTGCGATAGTGAGGAAGAGAGTGGATTCAGACAGCAACTGCAGGACCCACTGGATAAAGCAGGACAACATGAATTGGTGTTGATAATGGGTAACTTGAATGCGCATAACGGGACTGACAGAACAAGATATGAGGACTGCCTTGGTCCACATGGGTGGGGCAACATGAATAAAGAAGGAGAAGCCATTCTAGACTTCTGTCTGGCAAATGGCTTGATAGTAGCTAACACATGGTTCAGAAAGAGAGGCAGACACAAGATCACATAAAAGATTAGCCAACATGCAACTCAGGTTGACTTCCCCCTAGTAAGGAAAAGGCACTGGAGTAGAATCCATGATTGCAAAGTCATCCCCAGTGAAACTGTCGGCCCACAGCATAAACCACTAGTTGCCACAATTAGCTGCAAGCAGTGGTCAGAGAAGGCTCTAAGATCAACAGAGACCAGGCTGAAGACCTGGAAGTTGACTGGAGAGAAAGTACAACAGTTCAAGGAATTACTCAGGGCTCTAGCACCCCAAGAAGAGGAGTAAATAGGTGGAGATGAAGAAGAGTGGCAGCGCCTAAAAACAGCATGTGTTAGGACTGCAGAAAAGATATGTGGCTGAGCCTGGTATGGAAATAAGGTACATACGGAAAGCTGCTGGTGGAATGCAGAAGTCCAGGAAGTCATCAAAAAAAGAAGAAGTGCAGGAAGAAGTGGGAGATAGAAAAGACTGACCAAGCTAGGAAGAACTAAGGTTGGCTAACAAAGAAGCTAAGAAAGAAGTTGCAATAGCAAAGAATATGGCATCGGAGGCACTCTACCAGCTTCTGGAAAGTGACTCAGTAAGGGGCACAAAGAAACTATATCAGGTTGCAAGGCAAAGACAGAAAGATAAAGAAGATAGTCAGACACCCTTCATAAGGGATGCCAGCAACAACCTGCTCAACAGCCCAGAGGACATCAAAAGCAGATGGAAGGAGTATTTCCAGCAGCTTCTGAATGAAGAAAACCCCATAGAAGCTGTACTGCCCCAGAAACAGACTACGATGAGAGAAGAACAGGAGCCCAGCTTAGAAGAAATAAGAAAAGCACTAAGGATGATACAGTCAGGGAAAGCAGCAGGCTCAGATGAGGTCACAGCAGATATGATAAAGATGCTGGGTGAGATAGGGGAGAAATGGCCCCTAAGGGTACTAATAGCAGTGTGGAGAGAAAGGCATATCCCAGATGACTGGAGAATAAACATACTTATGCCAGTGTACAAAAGCAAAGGGGTCATCCACAACTGTGGACAGTACAGAGGCATCAAACTCCTACCACATGGCATGAACGTTCTGGAGGGGGTGACTGATAAATGGATGAGCAGAGTAGTGGAATGTAAGATGGGAGATGAGCAGTTTGGATTTAGATCAGGATGCAGCACGATTGACTCAATGTTTGCAGTGAGACAGATACTTGAGAAGAATCTAGAGATGAGGAGAGAGTTCAACTGGGCATTCCTAGACTTAGAGAAAACATATGACAAGGTCCCAAGAAAGATGATTTGGGCAGTACTACGGTGGTTTGAAGTCCCTGAAACATTGGTAGAATTAGTGCAAGCTATGTACAGGGACCTAGTAACTCAAGTATGAACAATGTTTGGCCACACAGGGGGGTTCACAGTGGGAGTGGGTGTACACCAAGATTCAGCTCTGAGCCCACTGCTGTTCATACTGGTGATGGACTACATTAGCAAACAGGTTGGAGGGGACAGATCAACAAAGCTGCTGTATGCAGATGATGTGGCAGTACAAGCAGACTCTGAGGTAGAACTTCAGCAAAGGATAGGAGAATGGAGTGCAAATCTGAAGGCACATGGGATGAAACTAAGCACAGATAAGATGGTGGTAATGGCAGCAAATTGGGGAAATCAGAAGAAGCTGAGACTAGAGACAGAAGGGAAGATAGTGGAACAGGTAAACAGCTTCAAGTATCTGAGAGGGGTGGTTGAGGATAAGGGTGGTCTGAATGAAGAGGTAAAAGTTAGAATCAAAGGGGCTGCAGCCAACTGGCATAGAGTATCAGGTGTAGTCTATGACAAAAGAATGCCAAAGAAGCTGAAAGGTAAGGTGTACAAGACAGTGGTGTGACCAGTACTACTGTATGGTACAGAAACCTGGGCAGTAAAGGCAGAACAGTTGAAGAAGCTAGAGGTGATAGAAATGAAGTGCTTGAGAAAGGTGGTAGGATGCACACTGTGGGACAAATGAAGAAATGAGGAGATAAGAGCAGAAGTCAAAGTAGCTCTGATTGCAGAAAAGATCAAAGAGAACAGATTATGGTGGTTTGGGCACATGTGTAGAAAAGAAGAAGACAATCTGGTGAGGAAGATTTGGGACAGACAGGAAGAAGGTAAGAGAAAGCGAGGATGTCCAGCAAAGAGGTGGATAGATTGTGTGAAAGAAGATCTGCGACAGTCAGGTATGAGTGTTGAAGAAGGCAGGAGTGTGGCACTGAATCGAGAGAGTTGGCTACAGTTAACAAGATACCATGACCCTATGTAGAAAAATGGGAAAAGGGGGACTGATGATGATGATTATGGTGTTGGCATACACACTTTCTTTTGAGTTTGGCTTTTTGGCTCAGGTAATGCTGAAAAGGGGCTTGTACAAGCGGATCAACTTGGTTAACAAACAAAAATAAATAAAACATAAAATGCTGCTAGGTATTATGTTGCACTCATTTTCAGTTCTCCTGTGTACTTGCCTAACATAACATTGCAAATGACATGCTTTAAAGTAATCCCATGTTTTGTTTTATGCACTTGACTTGTATTATACTGCTGCATGTATTTATGTGTACCTAACTGTATCTGTACATCCTTTGGAAGGTATTTTTTAATGTTGCATTTTACATTACATATACATGCAGTTACTGTATAATATTGTTAATGGAGATCCCCCTGGTCTTCAGTGAAAACAGTGAAAGGGGGTTACATGCTAAGTTAGACTTTCCAAGTAAACACATGCAAATAAATAAATAAATTCATTTTTTTAAGCATGTTCCACATTTTCCACTATATTTTTAACAACACATTCACCCTACTTAAAAGCCTTTCATAATTTATTGCAGTTGACTGGCAGCAGGTCTCATATAACCCCATGACTGCATTTTTCACTCACATCCTTCTCTTCATTCGGTCCTGTACTGTGGGTTTTGACAGTACGCTATGTTTGACTCGCAACCTTCTTCTTCAAACTGCACCCTGCACCACCTGGCTCCAAAATGCTTCATTTATTTCCCACATCATCAGTAGCACCCTGTTTAACTGATCTATGATTAACATTCAGTCTTGAATGAACATAGTGATATGCCCCCATTTCCACCCCTTCCTGGTGCCAAATCAAAGACTGTTCTTATGTTTTGTAGAAGAATCTAAGTAACTAGCAAAAAGAGAGTGGGTGACAAGGGCCATCCCTGCACTATGCCACTCTGTTTTTCCAGATTCGTTAGTAATGCTTACTCTGGTCATACTCCAAATACATAGACTCCCCATACTCTGGAATAGACTGCTCATACATGTCAGGCAGAGTGCCTCCTTGGCGCTATTCAAAAGGAACCTTGATGATTGGATGGGAGATAGGAAATTCACCCCAGGGATCACGTCAGTCACCCTGCTAAACAGGAGTCCGGGGATGTAAATATTGTGGGAAAAAATATCCAGGGAATTGTTATGGCTAGGCTTGTATAGGCCTTAGGGCTGATAACCTAGTACCAACCTATGAACCTATGAACCTATAAAGAGTATCCTCACCCAGCTGCTGAATTAGTTATCTAAATTAACTTTCAACACAAAAATCCACGGTTATGTTTTTGGAACCAAAAGCGATCACACCAGAAGACCACACCCACTATTCCTGACCCATGTGGACCCCTCTTCTCTATGATTTATCTCAAAAATATTGAAGATTAGCCTACAATCATTCTCTGTTCATCCTACCTTGTACTGAATCTCATTCCAAAAAAGTTCTGACATAGCTTAAGGATGCCTATAAAATTTCTTATGTACTGACTCTAGAACTAGATTAACTATTACTATTAATGTTCTACTCTTTACATTAGAATATGCTTTGACTGCAGTTGCTTTAAATACAATGCAGAGCTGAATATCCTTCAAAAGACTTAAAACAGTCTTGCTTTTCATTAAACTCTGCCCCTACAATGCCCACCACTGCACTACCATTGCTAAAACAACTGACTTCCAGTTTGCAGCAGAGCTTTTCTAGTCCTTGACACACTCACATTTAAACTTATCTAAAAATCTCCCTCTGTCCCAATTTCCTCCACTTCATTTCCATACAACACAATGGAGAAAGTTAGAGGAGGACTTTTCAAAAAACTCTGACAATCTCTCCTTACACAGACCACCCTTCACCCTCACTGCTGTGGAAAACATTTCATAAATGAACACCTGTATCCTGGAACCCAATCCTGTGTAATATCAATAAACAATATCCTGTGTAGTATCAATAAACAATAAACAACTATGTCAGGCTGTTGGTCAAACAGACCTCAGAAAACATGTGTGGGCAACAACACCTCAGGATGCAAAATACTCAACACCAGTGTTCCTCAGGTGTGTGTTAAGCCTTCTGTTGTTCACCATCCTCACCCACGACTGTTCTGCAAAATAAAACACCAACCACATCATTAAGTTTGCAGATGATGCTACGGTTGTTGGCCTCATCAAAGGAGAGGATGAAAGAGCTTATGGAGACAAGGTCTACTCATTGATAGACTGATGTGCTAAGAACAACCTTGACCTGAATGCCAATAAAAGAAAAGAGATCATTATAGACTTCAGGAAAAGGTCAACAACGCACTCACTGCTCATGATAAAATGTGAAGAGGTAGAAAGGGTCAAATCTACAAAGTTTTTAGGGGTGCACAGTTTGGAGGATCTCTCTTGGACTGTGAATACTGAGCAGTTGGTCAAAAAGCACATTAATGTCTCCACTTTCTCAGAAGGCTCAAAAAAGTAAAGCCCCCACCTACTGTTATCACCACATTCTACAGAGGAGCAGTTGACAGTGTTCTCACTAATAGCTTCACAGTTTGGTTTGGGAACAGTACAATAGCAGAAAGAAAGAAGCTACAGAGAGTGGTGCGAGTTGCCGAAAAAATCATGGGTACAAACTTAACATCAATGTAGGATCTCTTCATAGCAAGAAGCACTAAATGTGGATCCAAAATAATTTGTGACCACTCTCACCCTGCACATGGCTAGTTTACACAATTATCTTCAAGCAAGAGATATCAGAGTATCTCCTGCAGGACCATCGGATATTTAAACAGCTTCTAACCAATAGTGTTGAGACTTATAAACTCTGATACGAGCCACAGATTATTTAGTCATCAATCATTCACAATACGTAGTAGATGAAAAGTGCGCAATATCATTTTTTATTCTTTGATGTAACATTATGTTTTCTTATTCATGTGCAATTGCCTGCTGTTTGGCTGATCCAGACGAACAAAGGAGGACAGTCTTAACATGTGCAATCCTCCACTGTCATGCTGTTATATACAATATTCCTATGACTGTCTGGGGCGGAGCTTCTGTGTTTTTTCTGTTATTATTGGTTTATTTATCCTTCTGTGGGTATTGTATTGAAATGTTAAAATGTTCTTGTTATCCTTGATTCCTATGTACTCTCTGGTGAGTTGATACTCGGAATTTCGTTTAGGCTGCACTTAATGTAACTAAAATACAAATGATATACAAGTTTAATGTACAAGTTCGACAACTATACAATAACCTGTAAATGGATGTGAAGAAGGCTTGAAACAAATGCTAAGTGTAGATAATAACAAGACTTACCTATTAGTAAAACAGTAAAGTGTTTGAGGAGGTTTATTTAGCTACGAAATGTGAGTCTGCTTTGTGTACTATTTGTCTAGTATTGGGAACGTGAAGAGAATGTACAGGACTAGAGTGCTGTGATATAAAGTACAATCTAAAGAGGCTAGACGTAGGGTCGGCGAGGCTATGAAGGCCTTTAGTCAGTATCTCTGAAGCCCCTACATTTGTTTTTCTTTAGCAAGTGAGAATGAAGAGACTTCTTTAAAGAAGCAATTGTTTCAGCATGTTTAATAGATTCAGGTTAAAAATGTTAGCAAGCTGGAGTGAGTCTACAGAAGGACCTTTCACAACCAGCAAGGGAAAAGGATGGTCAAGAAAGGGGGAGAGAGTTAAATTCCAAAGGGAATAGTTGGAGTTTTTGATATGCAATTTGAGTGGGAAAGAGAGTATCCTTGTTTAAGAAGTTTATGGGTGAGAGTATTTAGACAAAGTAAGGCCATGTCAGTCACTGGTAGCCTTTTTCCTTTACTAAGGGTATGGCAATATTTTTCAGTATTATGGGATAGATGAATGAAATGCAGAACTTGATTTTCAGATTTTTGAAGCTGAGTGTTATTTTGGGAAGATTCCAGAATAATGATAGGTAGATATATAAAATATAGATATTAAAGCCTAGCTATTAGAACATTAACGGCTATGTCTCACTGAACCTCTACAGTAAGGAGATGAGGTATTCTGTAGGATAGTTGAGGTAAAACTTTGTGAATTTGGGTTTGTTTAAGAAGATAAAAAGCTCAAATGTGAGGCCTAAATTTCTCTGTTCACTGCTGAAGAATGGAAGGGAACCTGTTGGATCTGTAATGGTGAGTTTGTGAATTGGCTGTAACTTTTGAAATATCACAAAAATCATTAAATACCCTTTTAGTATTGGCAAGAAGCTTGTATGTATGAAGTCAGTTCTCATTTGCTCTCAATTTCCTCATTCTATATTTAATCATTCTTTGTCATGTCTTGCTGTAAATGTAATGTTTTCATCTATCTGGTCCAGGTCATACCTAAAAAGTGTCTTCAGTCAGTGTACTTTATTAAGTTAACAAATGTGAAAATAGAAAAAAAAACTCTTCTTTTTTTTCTGTAACATTAAAACAAGACAAATCTAGCATTGGGTATGTGAAAACTTAACAGTAGTGTGCTGAAAGTCATAATACTGAATGCAAAATGCTCAAATGTCGGAATGTTGAAATTTTATAATGTGTAATTCAAACTACCTACTAATAGCATATGCATACTACATACATATATCCACTGTGCCAGTACACACTCAGCCAACAAACAATATCACTCCCTTGTTAGTGAAAATTGGGTCCTGCAGGGTGGGGATGCAAATTCAACTCTCCCCATGTAGGGGAGAAGATACTTTGATTTCTACATTTTAACATTTGAGCATTTTGACATTTCAGCATTGCACATTCAATATTATTACTTTCAGTATAATGATTTTTGGTAAATTGACAAGGACACATTAGTATTATCCGTTTCTTATCACAATCTTCCAGAAAGAATCTAGTAGTCACTATCTCTGTTCTACTATTTTTCCATTGACAAAACCCTTGTAGTCCAGCTTGACTAATTTGGATATTGTTTTTCTAATCCTAGCATCCACACTGGTAAGTGAAGTAAGCCTTTAACTATCAGGCTACATTTTATCTCAGTCCCCTTTCAATAGTACCACTAGCTAGTTCAAAAGATTGACGAAGGTCCCCTCTTCATCTTCCTTTAGTGTTTCTGCTATCATTTCTCCCTCACTTGTAAAATTATGTTGGAAAGCCATCTTCCCTGAATGTCTTCCCCGCATTCACTGATCATATTGCCTTCTCAACTTCCTCGTTTGATGTTTATCCATTCTAGGCATTTCTGTCATTACTGTCAAACCTTTCCCATTCCTAAATGAAATCTTTCTTACTCCCTTAAAAAAAAAAATATATATATATATATATATATATATAAATACACACACACACACACACACACACACACACGTATATATATATATATATATATATATATATATATATATATATATATATATGGGTCTAGGACACATGCTCGACTAGCATATGTCCGAATCACAAAACATCGAACACACATACAAAAAAGCGCTTAACATCGAAAAGCACTTCCGTGTACATGTAGTTCAAAAATAAAAAAATCTACGTTTCTACAGGGGGCTTTGCCCCCTGCACCCCCCACCCCCCTACTTTATTATTCTCACTCTGAGATCGCACTACAGTGGGGAAAAGGGAATTTTCCCTTACCTGCACTGTAGTCCAATCTACGAAACAGGCACACATACATGGAAGCGCTTGTCAATGTTAAGCACTTTTGTGTATGTGTGTTCGATGTTTTGTAATTCGGACATATGCTAGTTGAGCATGTGTCTGGATCCATACATATACATATATATATATATATATATATATATATATATATATGTGTGTGTGTGTTGTGTGTGCGCGCATATATATATATGTATATGTATATATATATATATATATGTGTGTGTGTGTGTGTGTGTGTGTGTGTGTGTGTGTGTGTGTGTGTGTGTGTATGTATAACATCTGTAACAATCAGTCAATCTATCTGTCTATCACACTATCACATATGGGTGCGACTGTGTTCATCACAGGCTTGGTTAGCTGCATGTTTAAACAAATTCCTTTTTTGTTGGTTGATTACTCAGTGTTTTGTGTTTTTATGCCTAAGATTGTTGAACAGTGGGAAACAGAAAGTTTTTTCCCCTACCATTGTACAATCTTGTTTGTATATTTAATGTAGTCTGCAGCCTTTCCATTTTGCTTCCTTAGTCCACTGAAAGCCTTTTTTTAGATAAAATCTCTTGTTCCAACATCTCTTTTTCTCTGATCTGCATCTTGACGACCGCTACATCCTTTTGAAGCAAATTTCCCTCTGGGTTCTGTGCCTGTAATTATTTCATCCTGACTTCTGTTTTTCTTTCTCCTTTGCATAATTCACTCACACTTTCCTTTTTTTACCCGACAATGTCCTTTGCCATGCTGTCTTAATTGCATCTTACTTGGGTCTCCTTGCGAACTTTATTCTGCAAAAACTAATTTATAATCTGAATATTTTGCTTCTTAATTCATTTTTTCTTTCATCCTGTTGCCAAAGCCATTTTTCCCCTTTCCAAGTTCCATTTCTCCTCTCTGTCAACATTCTATTAATAATAATATTTATTTGTTAGCCAGGTAAGCCCACTGGACACACAATCCCTTTCAAGGGTGACCTGGGAGCAGTGTCTGGCTAAGTGACCTGTACAAGGTCACACAGTAGGCAAATAAAGGTTGAGGGATCAAACCCTGTACAGCAGTAGCTACAGCTCATGACCTTAACCTCTGCGCCAACTGCCAGGTATGCAGGTATTGCTAGCATGTTGTCCATATGTTCTGATATACACTGTTTCAGACTTTCCTGTCCCCATTCTCTCCCAGCAGTTTCTCCTCTAACTAAAATGTGTCTGTTCTACTTCAGTTCTCAGTAGTTTTTCTTTGAGATGTGTACTGCCTCTGCCGTTCTTGTTTAACACTCCACTTCCCTGTATTTTCATGACAGTAAACTATTAACACATCTTTCAAAGTCTCAACTCAATGAAACACATTTTTGCAAGGACAAATAGACCCCTCATCCGTATATTGATGTGTAATTCCCAGTTGAGCTACCCTGCATAAAACAAGAAAAGTTCACAAACATTGGGTCACTCCTACCACTCAAACATTGAATCACTGCTACCACTCAAGCATTGGCTCACTACTACCGCTCATCAGATCACTGCTGCCGCTCAAACACTGGATCACTACTACCACTCAAACAGTGGATCACTACTATGGCCCAAACACTGGATCACTACTACCGCTCATCGGATCACTGCTTCTGCTCAAACACTGGATCACTACTACTGCACAAACATTGGATCACTACTACCGCTCAAACATTGGCTCACTACTACCACTCATCGGATCACTGCTGCCACTCAAACACTGGATCACTACTACCGCTCAAACATTGGATCACTACTACGGCCTAAACACTGGATCACTACTACCACTCAGACATTGGATGACTACTACCGCTCAAACAGAAGCTGCACTGGCAGCGATTTTCAGTGGATAGAAGGGATCGGTTTCAAATCACCTAATATAAATTATCTACGTTAAACTCGCCCATTTTACACTTGACCAAGGGAAACATAACCCATGAAATGTCCAACCCTCCAGCATTGTTTTTATTAATGTGCCCACTGGAAGAAGATAAACTCCTCATTTTTCTGCCTCTCGCTGATTTGTAGAAACTAAATTGCTTAATAACCAAAACATCCCAAGTTACTAAAAAATTGTTCCACTCTCCCTTGTTTTTTAATTCAACTACATTTTCAAAAATCTTGCTTGTCATTCTAATTTACTCCACAGATATTCCCCGTCTTTCAAGATTTCCTCTCTGTGTTCCCCTCCACTATGTATCATTTTCCATTCTTATCTTATCTAACAGAAATAGCCATGTTATGCCACTTTTTTTATCAGTTACAACTTATTTATTTGACATTTGTTAACTGGGTTAGTTTGTCTAATCCATATGGTCCATTTTCAGTGGAGACCCAAGGAGAAAAGCTCCAACATTACAGAAACAACCACTAACATACTAGACATTTAAACAATGAGAATAACAATAAAAAAAATTACATAATACAAATTACATTTAGAATAATTACATACCAGACATTATAAAAATGAGAATAAAATAATTTGCATGCAGAAAAAAATAAAACTAATAAAACGAAAGTACAAATAATATACCTAAAGTGCAGAAAATGCATGGCTGATAGCAGAAAGAAGAGTGCAGTGCAATATACCAACAGTGAAGAAAAACAAGTGTGACAAAAAAAGTGCAAATAACGTGAGCAAACAGATGTGAGGATTTTAAAAATAATAAATGCACAGATAGGTGTAAGTGGTGATAGTAACTGACACATCTTTTTTAAAACTTTTCCTTCACCCAGGCCAGATGCTTTCTGCCTCTTGCTCCATTCCAGACTTCCATCTCCTTCACCCTACATATTTCTATGGCCTGCCATTTGTTATATCGCTTTTCTCTTCATCTTAACTTCCTGCAGTAGCATTATGTCTGGCCCCTCTTTTCCCAGGTTTCTTTATTTGTGCCTTCTTTTGATAAAGTGTGAATTCTATACATTTTTATAGTATTTTTATGGTCCCTGTACTTGGTGACCATCTTACCAGGACATGTCAGTCTTTCATTCATCCCCTCCAACAACTGGGGTGCAGGCATCATTTGGGCATGTTTTACTTTATTCTTTTTTGGACCCTGACTCTCCAGCTGAAATGAAGGCCTGCTATGTCATCTCCTGTGGGTGTAAACATTTCTGCCCATGCTCATGAAGGCTTTTGTGCAAATTTTTCTTGCCAGAGCTTTTATTTGTCTACTGTGTGACTTTGCTGCATACTGAAACCCTGAATGTCAACTACAGCAATTGACATGGTGATAGTTTCCCTTTAGAATAAAATGTTATCAACCATTAAAATACATGCTAAAAAGAGTCTTTGAGAGATTTGCTTCGAGCAGGATATCACCAGTTTGTACAGATCTGAATCAGCATGTCTGTACTTTTACACTGTGAAAGAGTTAAATCCTGATCAGAGCACATTTTAATATGCCTGCTAAAGTTTAGTGTGCTTGAGCTCTGTGACTGTAAATCAAATATACCCATCTGTAACTGAATTACATCTACCTCTGTCTTGAAGCTATGCTTCTCTAATATACTCCCTTTTCTGTGTCTTACCTAGTGGCTGTGTGTTACTGAGTGTCCCTGCCTTAGCACTTATCTTTTTTGAAGGGATGCCAACCAATCCAGCATCACTATCTGGGACCATATCCTGCTTCTAACTTGCCACTGATCAAAGGGCTGATTATTTTTGGCTGCCCTCAGCTCCTTTCTTTACTGAGTAACGTTCTCCGGCTTCCTTTTGCACAATGCTGGTTCTCCCCTTTTCTTCTTAATGAGTATGTTTCTCTCTGACTAGCTCATGCAAGCCCGGGTGTCCTGATGTTTGCTTCTTTCCCCATGTTCTCTGCCTTTTCTCTGATCTCTTGTTTCTTATGCTAGTCCAGTTCTTCTTGTCTGCTGGTCTTTTGATATTTTACTAGATCTTCTAGGTGGCTCACTGCAAGGTTCCTCCTCTCGTGGATAGTGTCCTTTTTCTGTCCGTTCTGCTACTACCTTTACTAGAGTATTAGGAAAACCAGTTCTGTCTTTGCTTTAACAGGTTAATCATATCATCATCCTCTTGCTGCCTGCTCACCACCACCCATCTTTGGCTTAAAGCCAGCATGGCTATCTTGAAAGGGCGAGATATCCATTAAACTATTACCATGTATAATCACTTAGTGAATGCCTTGTTTCTTTTGTGTAAAATTTGTAAATACTCAAAAACTCTAGTAGTTCAGCTAGAATCATTTAATTAAAAATATGTTATTCGGGAGCTGTTCTTAAGCTGCATATGAATGAAAGCTGAAAGCGCTTTTTTTGGGGGGGGGGGTGTTCTAGAAACTGTTACTAAAAGGCTTCACTCTGTATGCTTGGTGTATTTTACCAGTGAAAACTGTGATGAGTATTCAGAATGAGTCCATTTCTTTTTGTGCATTCGGTTACCCCCACAATGCATACATTTTTTATAGTTTCTGCTCTCTTGATCAGTAAGTTTGTTAGACTGTACTTTGTATGGCTGAATAAGGTCATAAATCTTGTTATCTTAAACCACTGTAACAGCAACTCGCTGTTAATGTCTGGGCTTATGCAGTCCAGCTGTGATGTGATGACCCTTGTATCCTCCTGATGTTGTCTCAGCAGGCCTTGAATGTCCTTTGTCATCCTAATAAGTCCATTAAGTGTTTTCATCGTTCTCTTCAGAAGAACTGAAACAGTCTATTTGTCCTGGTTACCTGTCATTCATATGTTGCTTAATCTTTCCTCAGTCATGATTTTTTACTTATGTTCACACCTGTGAGACATCTTAATTCTGCTTTTAACTTTTTTACAGTAATGAAGATTGTAGACATTTCAAGCTTCTGTGGTGGTCTCCAGGCTGCATATTCTCACTTTGTTGATTTTAATGTTACATTATGATACTTCAAAACTAAAATGCCTTGAAAAGCGATACCATGATCTAACTGCATGAAAGTACTTTCACAAATATGCACAAGTATACCTACGATCTAAACACATGAATTGACAGGAAAATTAATTTTTGTACAATTTATTAAACTATAATGTAAGTTAACTGCTTAAAGTAAAGCAAATGGTTTTGCATTCCATAATGTGGGGCTTCAGCCACTTTCACGCCTGACTCACTGAATTACTTTATTATTCTATCACTCCAACATTACTCCAACTCTTAGAAGGAGAGATAATTTAAAACATTAAAAAAGGCTCACTTTTTTGAGATACTGTGATCTTGTAGTTAGTACACAACACAGTTTGAGCTTGCATATACTACTACATCATGTAGTGAGCAAACAGCTTTACCTAATAAACACCTGATGATGCTGAAGCAAATGAGAAATGAACACTTCAGGCTCAAGCATGCCAAGGGAATATTGGTTTCACAGGACGCATCATAGCTCTTTTTTCTTGCATGTTCAATAGAGCCTGATAATAAGAATATCTCCTGACCCATATCTGTCTAAACTTTACCCCATGGAATCCCACAAAGAAAAGCATTTTCACATAAGTAAGGAGACCTGTATTTCAAAATCTAGAAGCAAATCTGTAACATAGAGTTTGGAATTACATTACCAAATCTCTGGTGAAATTACTGTAACCAGCCATGCACTCTGCCACTCCTCTACCTTTCTGCCTGACCACGTATTTATTGTAGCAGTAGGTCAATTGACCTGTAGAGTTCAGTACATGTTTCTTGATTTGTGGTCCAGTCAAAAGGGCCTTGGTTATGGGCTCCTGGCTGGGGATTTGCCACCTCACTGTGGGAATGGTTGCATCTGTCCTGTAGTGTGAGGCACCACCTTTAATTCTTCCTACCAAGGAGTTTTTTTTTAACTGCCAGACCAATCTTAACTCATTGCCCCAAATTAATTGTCCATCCAGTTACTACGCTGCCTTCTAAATAGAAACCTACAGCATCTCATTAGTCTAGCCCAATTTAATGACAACTACAGTTTCCAGCCATCTAATATAGAGACCAGAGTAGACAGTTCATTCAGACCAATAACCATTTTATTTCTTTTCCCTGTCATAATTAACCTTTGTCCTCTGTGCATATCATATTGAAATTAAGACTAACTGGAGTCAATTCAAGCCGTTTTGGTTAACCACTGTTCACATCCTGTAAGCTACAGTGCCTTCAAACTAAGCTAGTTATTGTTCATAGATGCATACATTCATACATATTTCAAGGCCACTGAGTCATATGACCATTCACCTTTTGCCCTCCCTCATGCCAGACCTCCTTTCTGCAGAAAGGCCATAGCAGTCAATTGTGGATCCTATTTTATTCTAAACTCTTTTCTACTCCATATTCCCAGCCTCACTACAGCTAGTCACAAAGGCTTCCACTGCATTACCATATGCAGGAACTTTATACGTACCCACCTCCCCAGCCTTGAATGGTTAGTCAGTCTTTTAACCATTTCCAGGGAACTCTGCATGTCTTTTTCCATGCATTCATCCTCAAGTGAGTAAATACATTTCTTTTTCCCCCTGTAGTGGCTGGTTGGCTGGATTTTCTAAACAAGATGCCCTGGTGAGTGTTGCAGTGTTAGCAGGCTGTGCAGGTAGACCACACTTCCCTGTCCCCAGTAACAGTCTACAGTTCATCCTCAAGAGTTTCCAGGCATTTCTGTGTGAGGTAGGAGATATTTTCAGGATATCCTGGGTCTGCCCTCAGTCTTCTTTCCCCTTAGGCCATGCATGGTGCATCTTTTATGGAACACAGCTGGGACAGCTTCAGTGGGTGCCCAGAGTACCTCAGCTGCCACTTTTCAGCCCAGATGAGGTATAGCTCTACTCTTAGATCATTCTAAGTTGCAACGTTCCTTACTATGTTATAGAGACAGAACCCAGCACCCCTTACAAATGAACCTCATTCCCAAATGTATCTCTGAGCTCATCCTTTTGGTCACTGCCCAGAAACTTCTAACCATAGATAAAGGTGGGGGCACATGCTGACCAGTAAACTTACAGCATCATCCTCTGGCTATGTCACTTCTCTACTGCAGTGCTGTATACACATCAGTGGTACTTCCATCATTGCACTCATCTACAGGATGGTTCACCCGTTGATTCTAACAGGACTCATGAACAAGACCCCAAGGTACTCAGTCCCTTTACTTGACATCACTGCTTTCCACATGCCTTTGGAGAACAATCCATGCTCCTTTTGGTAGGAAACCATGACCTGTGATTTTTAGGTGCTGAGTTCCATTCCATTTGCTTCAGACTCAGCAGTGAGGCACTCTACTGCCTGTTGAAGAATATAGTCTCTTAATGCCAAAATGGACAATGCTATTTGCAGTAGTCCTCACCTTCCAAAACTGACTACTCTTTAAACCTTGTCTGTGCCTTAATTTCACATTCAGTTGATGGGAAGCATTTCTATGGTTTCAGGATGCATATTTTGGAAGACAAGCATTCTATCGTTCCCTCTTCACTGTTTCTGTTGCTGCACTGATCCCTAAACCTTTACCCACTAAACTTCAGCCATCAGCTGACAAATGCAGTAGCTGCCTCTGTTTAGTTGCTAATAATACTGCAAAGCAGTACAGTTGGACCATGTCTGGATCCCATCCAACTGCCTGCAACTCGAATATAATTGCTTTATATAGTTTCCTTTTTAAATGAAAGAGATTGAAAAACTCAGGGACGTAAAACATATGTTGGCTTGAATCAGTCAATTATCCTCTGCAAAAAATATTCCTCTTTTTTCTCTTTTAAAGACTACAGGAACTTGGAAATTCTATATCTGCAGGCCGGATAATTTTGCTTTCCCCACATGCTATGTTTTGTCCCATATAACTTTCAAGCATCCCACTGATTTTCACATTGCTCCTTTGATTCCTATTTTCAAGGTCATTGATCTTTAACAACAGTCCTTGCATGTTTTGCCAGTTTTTTTTGTTGTTGTTGTTGTTATGGGCACCTTCTTTAGTATGATTCCCATACTCAAATACTTCAACTCATTCACCTCCCTTTTAACCTTTATTTCTATTGTGTCAAGTGTTTTATAATCCGCCACATAACACAAGCACTCGGGTCACTCCATGGCAAGTACAAATATGACACAGTCATTGTCCATGCTGGTGTGAACGACCTGAGATGTACCTCCCTGGACTACATGAAAAGAGACATAGAGGAGCTCTCTGATTATGTAGCCCAGGCAGGTATGACCCTAACCCTGAGCAGTATCCTTCCTTCACCAAGAATGATGCCACAATATAGAGACAAGATGATCAGCTTTAACAATTGGCTTAATGTCTGGTGTCATTCAAAGGGGATCCAGTGTCTGTCTGCCTGGGATGACATGCTTGACAAGCCACGCTGCTTCGCAAGGGACGGCTTGCACCTGTCACCCTGGGATTCGGATATTGGCTAAGGCTCTTGCCACCCCATAGTGCCTTTTTAGGCAAGGCTCAAATTCTAAACCTACCACCCTAGAAAACAAAAATGGGAAGAAACTGAGGGTAATGCTGCTCAATGCCAGAAGTCTAAATCTCAAAATGCACGCACTCGAGGCCCTTCTCAGTATGGAGAACATCGATGTCTGTGCTGTAACTGAAACCTGGTTCAAGGCTCCTGAGAGCACCCGGCACTATTAGGTTTTACCTCATATCATGCGTTCCGGCGCCGAAACCCGGGCCACACCACAAAAGGAGGGGTGTATCCATATTCATAAAGGATACTCACACCTCCAGGTTGGTGGCAACGCACGAAGCTCGGAAACCATCCAGGTGCAACTAACCATAGGCAAAACTGCTCTACAAATTGTAGCATGCTACAGGCCACCCTCTCAAACTCAGGAAACCCACACAGCCTTCCTGAAGACACTGGAGGGTATAAATGTATCTCCAAACACCATCATATTGGGTGACTTCAACTACCCGAATATAGACTGGGAACATTACTCAAGCCCTAACTTTCTAGCCCAACGGTTCCTGGAGTTCATAAATTCAAATGCCATGGAACAGCTAGTCACTGTTCCCACGAGAGGAGAAAATATATTAGATCTCATTGTCACAAACATGGGGACAAAATGCTCCACACCGGAAGTATATCCCTCATTGGTGAGATCTGATCACAAACTAATCTCACTGGAAATCCACATCCCGCCCCCACCCCAAGCAAAAAAGACCATAGTGAAGAACTTCTCTAAAGCAAACTTCACACTACTCAAGACTGGTGTGGTATCCTTCAAGGCCCCTGAGCCAGAGGAAACCACAACCCAAGCTGGAAGCCCTTACAAATGCCTTCTATGAACACCTCCAGGACTGCATGGATCAGGCAATCCCAAATAAAACCAAGACTCTTTCCACAAAGGGCAAACGTCCAGTCTGGTGGACCCCAGCCATTAACAAACTTTACAATAAGAGGAGAAAGCTATTACATGATAGAACAAAATCCATAAAAGGGAAGTCACCCTGATCATTATTAGTAAAAAATACGAGCACTCATAAAATCAACTAAGGCCAATTTTGAGAGAAAAATTGCCATGGATTCAAAGGACAATCATAAGGCCTTTTTCAGCTATGTTAGGAACCTGGGTGGAAACTCCCAGATATGCTCAGAATTAGTCCAAAATGATACAAAAATCACTGAACCCACAGATATTGCCAACATACTGGCAGACAGGTTCAGTGCAAACTTCACCCCTCTCCCCTAAAGGAGAGATAACTATCCCAGCCGAGTGTAGCCTCCCGGACATCTCAAATGCGCAGGTGAAAGCTGCTCTCTCTAAAGCTAAAAACACAGCATCAATGGGACCGGATGGTGTCGCCGGCTGTGTGCTACACGAGCTAAATGAAGAATTAAACCCGCACATAAGGCAGCTGTTTAATCTCAGCCTTACCACAGGATACGTGCCCAAGGAGTGGCGTGCAGCAACTGTGGTCCCATTCCACAAAGGCGGTGCCTCTACGGACCCTGGTAATTACCGCCCCATAAGCTTAACAAGTCTAGTCTGCAAAGCTATGGAGAGGATCATAATGGAGCTGATAAACAAAGATATAGGGGACTTGTAGACATTGGACCCGACCCAGTTTGGCTTTGTCAAGGGAAGATCATGCCTTTTGAACTTGGTTGACTTCTTGAAACAGTCACCAAGGCCATTGATGAGGGAAAGGCAGTCCATACAGCCTACCTTGACCTTGCAAAGGCCTTCGACACAATACCCCACTCGGGTATTGTAGAAAAACTTACCAGCTTAAATGTAAACCCATATGTCACAAGATGGGTTGCAAACTGGCTTAAGGACAGAACCCACAGGGTTAGAGTTGCTGGCGCTGTGTCAGACTCCAAGCCGGTCACAAGTGGTGTCCCACAGGGCTCGGTCCTTGGCCCCTATTGTTTGGCATCTACTTCTCAGAAGTACAGGCCAACATGGGAGGACTTTGGCTGACAAAGTTTGCAGACGACTGCAAACTGGGCGCCATAGTGGAAAGTGCATCGGACACGGATATCCTTCAGAAGGGACTCACGGAAACAGATAGCTGGTGCCAGAGCCATGGCCTGAAGTTAAACGCCAAAAATGTATAGTCATACCCTTCGGGAAAAACAAGGTAACCCCAAGCTACCATATAGGTGGCAATCCACTAAGCACAGAAGAGGTTATCAGGGACCTGGGGACCCAGGTTGACAGTGGCCTTTCTTTTGACACTCACATTGCTAAGGTGGTTAGAAAGACCTTCTACATTGCCCACCTGATCATGAAGGGATTCACATCCAGATCTAGTGAGGTCATTGTTCCCCTGTACTCTTCACTTATCAGACCAATGATCGAGTACAATGCCCCATTCGGGATGTATCTCACCCGACATCTGCAGCAATTGGAGAGACCCCAAAAGTTCCTCACCAAAAGGATAAAGGGACTCCAAAATCTGTCATATGCTGCCAGATTGAAGAAACTCCAGCTCTATTCAGTCGCATACCGTCTGCTCAGAGGTGACATGTGCCTGACATACAAGGCCATGTCCAACCCGGAATTAATGGACATGCTCCACCTCAAAAAATCCAAATCCACCAAAACCACTAGAGCAAGCGACTTAAACCTTAGCACGGATATAAATAGGACGTGCTGGAGGGATAGATTTATCACTCAGAGACTCCCTATGCTGTGGAATAAAATCCCGGTCCATGTGAGGCAGAGCACCTCACTGACTCTGTTCAAGAGAAATCTAGACCTGTGGATGGGAGATCGTAGGTTTACCCCAGGAATCAACTCTGTGTCACTGCTGGACAGAGGCACAACAAACTAATGGGCACAGTATTTTTTCATATAAGGGGTGGCGTAAGCCACAATAATTTGGGCTAGGCTTATAAATGCCTTAGGGCAGATAGCCTAGTATAAACCTATGAACCTATGAACCTATAACACTGGTAAGCATCGAACACACCGTGTCCACTTTCTCTTTCACGGTGACTCATGGCATGCTGTCTAGCCATCATTGGCAGTTCTTCTTTCAGATTGCACCAAACTCTCAGCAAATCTGTCACAGGGATATTTCCAAGTAACATATTCCCAGATTCATCAGTATTTCTTCCATAAAATGACAGTACATGCTTTTAATAATTGAAAGTGTGTTGGAACAAATGAGAATAGAGTTCCTGTACTTCAGTTACAAGAGTCTGTTGTTGCACTTCATTTACTGCAGTAAAACACTCTGAACAATCAGCTAATATTGAAAGCGAATGCAGTAAATTACAGTGAATGGGCAAATACCTTATTCAGAACAGAAGTTTATTCAAAATAGTCTAATTTGAAAAGAATTTGGAGGTGTGGTTCATATTCACGCCACTAACTGACTTATTTTCTAGGAGGCTACACATTTTACATGCGCGAATTCAAAAGGGGTCCATACCCACCTAAGTAGGTGATGGAATCAGGGGCATGCTTTCTGGGGGTTCCTGATAGACTTAGATCTGTGGGGCCAGAGACCACCCATTTTGGTGTGTCTCTGGAGACAGTACCCCTAGCCACATTTTGGAGTGACTCTGGAGATGTTTGCCTGTTACAGGAAGATCAGTGGGTGTATCATCCATAGGTTCATAGGTGTTTACTAGGCTAAAGACCACAAGGGCCTTTTTAAGCCTAGCTATGCATCCCAAATCTCTGACAAGTTCTTATACCCTTGATAAGTGTAAGCATGGGCCTGGGAGATGAACCATTTACAGGTTACCAGTTTGCATTAGAGATGTAGGTTCCAAACCAGGGATGAATTGCCCGTCTCCCATCCAATTGTCCAAGTTGCACTTGAATTGGGTTAGGGAGGAACTCTGCCTCACATGGATGGGAGCCTGTTCCATAGATGGGGTAGTCTCTGGGATACAAACCTATCTCTCCAGCTGGTCCTGTTTGTATCACAGGCAAGGTTTAAGTTTTTAAAATGGATAATTCTGGCACTGTTTGTTTTATGGATATGCAGGAGGTCCATCAGAGTGGGGTCTGACAATGCCCTGTATGCCAGGCATAGATCTCCCCTCAAAAGCCTGTAGGAGACAGAATACAGGGATAGGGCCTTGAGGTGGACTGCATAGGACGTATTACTTATGCTCTGTATTCTTTTAGTGAAGAACCTCTGTGGACGTTCCAGTTGTTGGGTATACCTGGTTATTTACATACCAATGGGGGCATTGTACTCAGTGATAGGTCTGATGAATGCTGAATACAGTGGAATAATGTCTTCCTTGGACATAGATGCCATACCTTTGTTTATAAGTTGTGCAACATAGAATGATTTCCTCGCCACTATAGACACGTGATGATCAAAGGTTAGATTACTATCTATGTGTGTCCCTAAGTCCCTGACTAGTGGGTCAACTCTAAGGGGTGTGTTGTCAATATCATAATTACCAGGGATAGATGACTTCCCAAAAGATACTGTTATGCATTTCTTGGCATTTAGTTTTAGTCATGTCTCTGATACCAGTTGTTTGTCTGTGTCAGCCCCTCCTGGAGAACATTTGTGCCAGTGTGAGATTCAATGACAGCGCCTAATTTGAAATCATCTGCAAATTTATTCAGCCAGAGACCACTGACATCGGCCTTGAAGTAAATGCCAAAAAGGAGCAGTCCAAGGACCAATCCTTGAGGGACTCCACTTGTGACTGGCCTCTTTGTAGAGGTGGACTCCCCAATTCTAACTTCCTGGGTCCTGTCTGTGAGCCAATTGGCTATCTACTGGGTGACATACAGGTTTGTACCTAAACTCTAGAGTTTGTCAACAATGCCTGAATCGGGTATTGCGTCACATGCCTTGGCCGGGTCAAGGTAGGCAGTGTGAAAGATTTTGCCCTCATTCATTGCTGTGGTGACCTTCTCAAAGAAGTCCACCAGGTTGAGTAGGCATGATCTGCACTTTACGAAACCAAACTGGGTTGGGTCCAGTGTCTGGAGGTTTACTGTATCTCTGTTGATCATCTCCATGATAATTCTTTCATGGCTTTACATATAAGACTAGTGAGACTTATGGGTCGGTAGTTTCTAGGGTCTGTAGATGGCCCACCTTTGTGCAGAGGGATGACTGTTACCTTTCTTCATTCATGAGGTACGAAGCTTGTTTTGAGGCTGCAGTTAAATAGTCATTCCAGAGTCCCTGATAGGTCATGTTTCATGCTATTTAGAAGGCATCCTGGGATATTGTCTGGGCCCACTGATGCAGTGTTCTTGGTCTTAGAGAGAGCATTAAGGACTGGATCCCTAGTGATAGTAGGGGATTTATATTTGATGATATTTCCTGAGGGAAGGTTGAGGGGGAGGAGTAAAGTTGGAGCTGAATTTTTCAGCCAGGAAGTTTGCTATATCTTCTGGCTCGGTATAGGTGACTCCATTTACAATGAGCTCTGGACACAATTGTGTGTTGCCTTTGAGGTTGCGGACATAGCTACATATCCTACCAGCAGACACTATGTATTTTGTGTGGTACCCAGGGTAAGAACTATTGCTCAGTGTAAGTTTAGGTAACAAGAAGGTTCATACAATCGGTGTTGAGGATATGTCAGTCACATAGTTTGACAGTCTAGTAGTTTACAATACATTCCTGCTACGTAGCATTTCATTCCCAGCAATCAAGGAAAGTTATTTTACAAGTGGTTGCATCTCTTTTAATGTTTTTACATTTTTAAGTTGTTTACCATTATATTATTTTGTTTATCCTGACTATCAAATATAGTCATGTGATTACAGTATGTCTTTGGATGAGCTGAATCTTGTACATTCACATTCATTCCACAGAGCCTCCGCATGGATCTCTGAACAAACTGCTGAACCTTGATTGTTTCTGCCTTAAAAGTTCTGCAGCACAAGCGCTGAGTTAATGGTGATACTAGTAGTAAAGTAGTAATGTTAGGACACACACACACACACACACACACACACACACACACACACACACACACACACACACACACACACTCACACACACATACACACACACACACATACACACACACACACACACACACACACACACATACACACACACCTATGTTTCTCCGTTTCACCTGGTTGATAAAAATGTCTTTTCCATATGGATTTTCCACCTGCATCCTACTCTACAGAAGAACGGGCACACCAGGATTTTAAACAGCTAGATGTAAACACTTGTGACCTTAGGTATCATGGCTTGGATTGTTAGGACCTTGTTTAGTCCTCAGTACTATAGAAATAAATTGCACCCGTGTGTAATGAGGATTTAGATCTGCTATCTACAAGCTGCTGTTATCTGCGTCACATGTTACACAAGCTTCTCCTTGCTGAAAGGCCACCCAAACCTTTGGAGATTACTTTCAGAATAATTTAGGCATGCTCTTGAAGTGGTACAGAAAATCAAATAAAGAATTGTGCATGATGTTATTTTTCATTTAGTTCTGGGCAACAATGACCTCAAACACAGTCAGATGTGTTTTGTAACAATGTTGATATTTCCTTACCACACAACAGCTAAATCTAAAGCTCTCTTGTCTTTGTTTTAAACATCTATGCATAGCCTCATTGAGTGCTTCTGGGTATGCATTATTTTGAAGTGCACATCTTGTTAAGTGCTGTTTTCTTAACGGACCATTCCATCTGATTTTACAAATTTCCCCAGAGGTTGTGCTAACTTGGAGGATGCTAAATTAAGTAAAGAGGTGGAGGTGGGAGGGTTGCTCCCCATTTCCCTCAGGGCATGATTTTTAAATTTGTGAAATCTGATGGAATGATCTGTCATTGGAACAGTATTTTTCTGCTATATAACAGAATCCTACAATAATAACATTACTACTAACACCCATTTGTTAAGCAGGTAGGCCCAATGGACATAGTCCCTTTTCAGGGCAACATCTGGTTACGTGACTTGCAAAAGGTCACGCATGAGGCAAAGAAAGAAAATCAAACCGTGTACCCCAGCTCACATCCGTAACCCACTGTGCTAACTTCCAGAAAAAGAATACCTGTGCCTTGCATTTATAGAGCATTGGCTTTGCACTTCAACACCCCTCAGTGGACTAATGATATCCTGTGATAAAGCACATTTGTCATGTTTTAGTGTTTGTGTGTTGCTGCTATGCTTGCTAAAGATGGGAGGAGTAGCTGTTTTCTATTTTTAGATATTTGTTTTGTTGCTTGTGAGAATCTCTTGGTAATTCTTTTTAAAGATAGTTAGTTTGGTGATCTTCTGAAATCATGCTAAGGGAATGCACATGTTGGCAAAATGAGATAGCAAGACAAGAATAGTATATTAACACCAGCAGCAGCTGCCAGAGACGGTGTTTGAGTTGTCCTTAAGCTAAACTCTTCTAGAAGATTCTTCATTAGCCAGTGGTACTAATACAGTACAAGTGACCCCTAATACATTTGTACTGGGCTAATGACCATCACATAGAAGATTTGCTGCTGGCATATTTCCCATAGTCAGTAATTTTCTACTGAGGATTTTTTCTGTGCCATGTAGGCTTTTAACAAGATAAATACTGGCTATAATTGTAGCTCTATTAAGACCTCTGCACATACGCCTCATCAGAAATGATTGATGTTGTTGACCCTGTATGCCATCGCATTTCCAAGGTTTAACTTCAATCCTGTAATGAGAATTTGATAGTGTTATGATACGGCACTTTCAGTCGATAAGGGTTCTGTGATGCAAATCCATTACTCAGCATCCATGCCTGAGACAGCACTGGCTTGTGATCCTTTTCCCGGTCCCTTTGTTAAACTGCTTGCTGATGGAAATGCCTGCTTCTGCCAGGGTACATAATACAGCTCAGTGGCTGTTCCTTGTCTTCACCTCAATATACTTTACATGTTTTATAAATAAGCAGCATAAGTTTCTATTTTTATTTTCTTGCTGGGTCTTACTTGCAGGTGCTGTACATTTTTTTTTCATTTTTAGTAGTTTTCATAATGACTGTTATTTCAATGATACATTTAATCTCAAAAGCCCTTGTATTTAATAGATACTTTTGAGTGGCTACCCTAAACCTTTGCATAGCAATTTAATTTTTCATGCATCACTTAAAATGCCTGTCAGACTGTAGAGGGTCCCACAGTTTCAACAATTCTTGCTGTGTATTTGTTCCAAAACAAATTATTTTACTGATTATGGGACGGGCAATGTGCTATATCTGGTACAGATATCATGAGCACTTGTTTTGTCTGCTAGTTTAAATGGTGCTGTAAAATTCCAAAGCAAATCGAATATTTGGCCATACTTTAGATGTGCAGCAGGTATTCCAGGTTTTTGCAGAATGATCACATGTGGCTTTGCTGAACTCTACAAAATAAAGCATTAAGAAGCTGGAAGGAAGAATATGATAGATTAATCACAGTCCCAAAAACAAAAATGCAAAACCAAAACACAGAAAATTCTTAGTGAACATTTTCTCATTTACTGTGCATAACAGTGCAGAGGTATTCACAGAGTACATACAGTATAAATTATTAACTTTATAGTGCTTGCTTGCATATCAGACTTATACAGTACAATAAAATACAGTAAAATCCAATACAGTGCAAATTACATTAGAAATACTATACAAAATAAGTTGAAAGAACAAACTATGTTACAAGATGTTACAATATATACTACACATCTAGGCAATTATATAGTTAAAAACATTATAGAGAATAATAATCACTGTCACTATACATGAGGTAGTGTCCAAAAAATAGTACGTAGGTAGAGCAATGTGTGACATTGACTGCTATAGTATATGAAAAAATAAATAAATAAATAGAATGTTAGTTTCCATTAGGAAAATAATAGCCAGAAAGTTAGTGATGCAGAAAGATAGTGAGAGAGTAATACAGCCTTAGCAGCAGCTTAAGTACATGGTACAGAAACAGAGAAGGAGCTAGAAGAGCCTTAGGATCTCGCAGACTGTGAGGGATTGAAATGTGACAGAAGAGGAGGATGAGGCTAGGAAGTACTGAGCATTGGGCAGGCTTTATGCAGGAGCAGAGCCATGTCTTTTTGAGATGATTTTTTAAAGAGGCTTTGAAATGGGTTAGGCCAGGCATAGACCTGGTAGCTAGAGGTAGTGAATTCCAAAGTATAGAGTCAAAGTATGAATACAGTGAGTGACCTGGATTTTTTGTGGGTTTTGAGATAGCTAGGAGATTTTTGTCTTCTGATCTAGGGATCGATTTGGTGTTTAAGGTGTGATTAGATTGGTTACTGCAGGGCAGGCAGTAGGCTTGAAAATAAGGTTGTGCAAGGTGGATAGCTAAATAAATGCAAGTTGGTTGGGGAGTTCAAGCCAGTTTAATTCTAGTAGTGGTTTACACTGGTGTGTTTGATATTTAGAGTTTGTGGCAAACTTTGCAATGTTGTTGTAGCACTGTTCCATCTTGTTTATGGTAGAAGTTCGTAACTTAGTAATGATAGGGGCACCACAAATAAGGGAGGGAAGTAAAAATGTTTTTGCAAGGGTAGTTTTGTTTGCTGCAGTAAAGAAATGTTTGTTTCTATGTAACAGTCCCAGTTTTTGCTGAGTTTACTTTATATTTTGCTGTATATGGGAGTCGAATGAAAGTTTATTGTCAATGATAACTCCTAGAAGTTTGATTTCCTGCACTATTTTTTTTACAGTATTGTCAGATGAAAGGATGTTGAAATGATCAGTGACAGGGGAGGTGTTTTTGGGATGAAAGAGTACTAGTTTTGTCTTCTTTGGAATAAGAAAGAGTCGGGCATTTCTTAGCCAGGATTCGACTGCAGTAAAGGACCGTTGAGTTTTTGAGAGTAGTTCTGGTAGTGATTGAGCAGTGCAGATTATGGTGGCATCATCAGTGTACTGAGGGTCCCATGGTGAGAGACAGTGTGAAGGTTGCTTGTAAAAATGTTGAAGAGTAGGGGTCCTAGGATGGAGCCTTGAGGGACTCCAGTAGGGTTGTGGAGAAAGGGTGAGAGTTCATTGGACCATTTCACTGCTTGTTTACGATCCTTGAGGTAGCTCTGAAACAATTTTACTGTGTTATGTGAGAAGCCTAAGTTAGACAGTGTGTTTAATAGTAAGGGGTGCGACACTGTGTCAAAGGCCTTGGAGAGATCAAGGAATACTGAGGCTGTATAGCATCCTACATCTCTGGCCTTGTTCACAGTGTCTGTAAAAGGTAATAGGGCTGTAGTTGTGCTGCGGCTAGGTTGGAAGCCATGTTTGGTTTTGGATAAAAGATTGTTTTGCAATAAATGTTGCATTACCTGCTGATGGATACTCCTCTCGAAAATTTTGGATATGGGTGACAAGATGGATATAGGACAGAAATTGTATAGATCAAAAAAGTTCCCTCCTTTGTGAATGAGGGTGATGTGAGATTGTTTCCATATGGTAGGTACTTCTGATTCGATAAAGACCTATTTATAATGATATTGATTGGGTAGGTGATTGAAATAGCGGCAGTGTGGTGACTGAAATGAGGTAGTGTGGGGGGAGACTGTCAGATGAGGTAGAGCAGGGTTTTAGTTTATGTAGCAGTTTCTTAATGGTGTCAGTGGGTATGGGCTGAAGAGAGAATGGGGTTTGTATGACATTTTGTTGAGTAGGGGGGTTAGTAATGACAGGGTTAGAAGTAGTTGATGGTCTGGGGCTGATGTCTGAATAGGTTGAAGGGTGTGGGGGGTCCAGCATTAGGGGTGTTAGTAGGTGATATTGATTTTATGACGTGCTTGTTGTGGAGGGGTATTAAGTGATAGGGTGTGGTCTCTATTTGTTCCAGGATAGAGAAGATATGGAGTGCCAACATTTATTGGGGGTTGATTTTATGTTGGAGTTGAAGCCGGAAATAATATGACTTCTTATCTCTGTTGATTAGTTTTGTCACTTTGTTTCGTAGTGTTTTGAAATTAACATGATTTTGTTCATTTTTGTTCTGTTTCCAGGTTATCCAGACTGGGTCCCTTTGCTTTATCAGGTGTTTACATTCCTTAGAGAGCCATGGAGCTTCATCAGGTGTTTACATTCCTTAGAGAGCCATGGTGCTTCATCAGGTGTTTACATTCCTTAGAGAGCCATGGAGCTGATTTTTTTTTGATTCTTTTCATGCAAATTGGAGCTGGTGTATTAAGTATGTGAAGGAAGGTGTTATTAAAGTAGAGTGCAGCATCATTTAGGGATAATATAGTGTAGCATCACTTAGGGATAGTTGTTTAAGTGGTGTCCAGTCTATTTCATGTAGGAGCTTGTTGAATTTATGCAGACAAAAATGAGTTGAGTTCCTAACTGATTTTACAGTGTGTACTCTTAGTTGTTGGGAGTTTGTTCCAAGGGAATATGCTGGCAGATGATAGCTGGGGGAGCTAGACAGTGTACCGGAAGAGGGGTAATTGGCAGGGTGGGAAATTAAGATCCAGTCTAGGGTGGATTGGCAGGTAAGATCTTGCTGGAGTATTGATAAGCTGAGAAAAATCGTACAGATTTATACTGTTTGTGGGGGAGTTGGAAGCTATGGTTTGCCAATCTATATTTACGTCTCCTAAGATTATTATTTCGAGGTTTATTGTTTGGGATGTCCAGGACAAAATATTTTCCAACACTGGTATATTGATACCTGGTGGGATATATATTACCATTATGCAAATTATTTTTGATATATTGAGGTTCAAAAAAGAGATTAGTACCTCCGCATTGGAAAAGATGGGTATATTACTGGTGTAGGGTGTGATGTTGAGCATAGAGGGATATAGAAGGGCTATCCCTCCCCCCTTTATTTAGATCTATCACTTCTGGTTATTGCAAAGTTTGGAGGTATTATTTCTGAGTCTTTTACACCGGGGTGTAGCCATATTTCGGTAAGGGCTAGTATGTCAGGTTTATTTGATCCATCCAGGCATGCAGTGGGGCCATTTTATTACATATACTTCTAAGGTTAAGTGTAAGTATGTTTAAATCTTTGGGGTTACTCTTGTGGTTAGTATTAGAGGGTGGGCCAGGGTTAGGATGTATGCCTCCTCATTTGAGTAAGTAGGTAATGAGGAAGGAGTATCATGGGAAGCATTTTTTATTCCAAGGTAATGGTATTGGTATCAAATGTGGTTTCATAGGAGGTTAGGAGGCCAATCTGTGGCTTGAATAATATGGGAGGGTATAGGGGAAAAGCTGGGAGGAGATATGTGAGAAGCTGTGTTGTTTATTGATGTGATGGTTGGAGGAAGTTGTTGATGTGTATTGGTGTGTGGGGGTAAGCAAGGATATAGCTGTAGCAAGGCTGAGAATTAAGAATAAAGAAGCTAAACAGGTAAGAAGGAGCTTGTCAACTGTGATAGTGGGTTTAAAAATAGTAAAAGTGGTATTTATGTGTTAGAATGTAATATCAGGTGTAAACAAAGATTATATTATCTTGTGATATGTGTGCAGCTAAAGGTAAGGTTGGAAATGTTTTGATATCAGGGTGGGCTATGACAATGAGGTTAGGTGTTTTGCCCTGTGGTTTGTGATAGGAGGGGTGGGGGAGATGTAAATGGTCAGTAGTAAAATTATGGTGCAATGTTAGTTTGTGTGTATAATATAAGAGGAGGTGGTAAGCCTGGAGTTAATGTAAGACAGTTTTAGATGGTAAAGCAGAGTAATATGCAAAGAATTATAGTAGGGGATGGATGTAAGGGAAAGCAGATAAGTTTGGTTAAATAAAAGTAGGTAAGGTGTGACTGAAATGTGGGTGTGGACAAGGTACAGTTGTATATAACTGGATCATAGGAATGAGGGGGAGTGGTATGCTTGGGATATGAGTAGAGGTGCTGGGGGTGGGATATGGGGGAAGGGTAGGGAAGCGGAGTGGAGCAAAGCAAACGGAGCAGGAAGAACCCCCCCCCCAGATGGTTTACCACCATAAACAATCAGTGAAGTAGAATGTTCATGGATACAAAGACAAGGTGACTAGTGAAAAAGGATGATAAAGGAGATGCAATCTGTTTGACCAACATGCCTCTAACTCCATGAGCATAAACAAACAATCTCTGACAAATGCACAGTTTGGTGAACCAGGAAAACATCCACTTTAAAGTCAGTGCAGTATACCATACAAAGGTCTCATATAGTAGCTACAGTACAAAAGTTATAAGCAACAGAATGCATAATACAAACAGGATATTTATCTTTTACATGGAGTTTATTCTACACCTGACTCAGATGGCATCCTGAAATCAAAGTCATAAAGTAGTTACCCCTACAACTGTCAGGAAGCAATGCATAGGATCACAGGATCAGAGGAAGTTATATGCCAAGCCAAGAGTTTAGCCCATGTTTAGACAAGTCAGCACCCGATGCCCATGTCCAGCAGGGACACAGGTGGAATCCCAGGGATGTATTTTTTGTTTCTCATCCAGTTATCTAGATTACTTTTAAAAAGGGGGGTAAAGAGGTACTCTGCTTGATGTAGAGAGGGACTGTGTTCCATAAATGGGGGAGTTTCAGGGTCACAAATCTCTCCCACCAACAAGTCCTATTGACATCACAGACCAGGTTGAGGCCACATGTGCAGGTTACTCGAGTGGAGCTTGACTTGTGGATATGCAGAAGTCCACTCAAGGTGGGGTCTGAGCTCACCTTGTATGCCAGACAGAGGTCACCTCTGAGGAGTCTATATAAAACTGAGTAGAGGGATAAGGCTTTTAGCCTATCTGTGTATGGTAGGTTTTTTGAGACCCTCGATTTTCCTGGAGAGGAGCCTCTGTGATCTCTCCAGCTGCTGCATGTGCTTTGTGAGGTACATGCTGAACAGGGAGTTGTACTCAATGGGCCTTATAAGGGAAGAATACAGGGATGTTATGACCACCTTGTCCTTGGATGAGATACCTTTACTTATGAAGTGGGCCATGTAGAAAGCTTTCCTTACAAAGAAAGCAACATGGTGGTCAAAAGTCAGGTTGCTATCAACCTGGGTGCCCAGATCCCTCACGACTGATTGCATGCTTAGGACATTGTTATTAATGTGATACTTTTTGTGGGGATGTCACTCTCCCCAAAGGGGATAATGATGCATTTTTTTGGTATTCACCTTGAGGCCATGTTTCTGGCACCAGTCATATGTTTCCATGTCAAGAAATGCTGGGGAACACACAATAAATACATTGTGTTAAACTATGGTCTGTGACTGTGTGAACTAGTCCATTAAGACCTCATGCTTTGGTAACTGTCCATACTCTGGACCACTCAAAACATGGCATCCTAGGTAAAACCCACATTTTATAATTTTTTTCCCTGGGTCCCTTTTATATCCCTTCCTGCCACCTACTGAACATTTTCTCATTATACTGAAGCCCATTTGCTCTCTAGAGGTGAGGATATGTTTCTCCCTCAGATCCCCTAGGGTAACAGCCATCTGCATAGGTCTTCATTCAGGCAAATTTTAGGGAGTTTGGTGCTCTCACTAACATCCTGTCCATGAAAGCATTTTGCATGAATGGCCGTAACCCAGCCCCTTACACAGGCACCTATGTCACTGTAGGGCCTGCCTATGTCCCTCCAACATTTTTTTTTCATTTTATTTTTATTTGTATTTGTTTTCTGGGGTAGAGCACTGATCTTTATAGACCATTTTCAGACTCTGACTGGGAGCATTCTCTGGTTATGTGACTTTCTCAGAGTCAACAGTTAGGTAATGGAGGCTGAGGGATTCAAACCTTGCATCATTGTCCCACATAGATGATCATTAAAGGATACTATTGCTTGTTTCAGTGACCATGCCCACATTCCCCCTGTACAAGCTACCCACCAGTATGACACTGTCCTTGTCCTGTGTGTAAAAGACAGTGCTATGACTGGCTGGTACCCCCCCCCCCACCTGGATGCACATATGCATCCTACCCTGTGTCAAGTACCTGAGACAACAGTCGGACCTGGGTCAAGTTGAGTCATAGTTAGTACATTGTCTGTCTATGTCACTATCATGGCAGTTAAAATACAAATTATACTTCAACAGTATCTCTAAAAGAAGTTTTCTGGTAATGGGTATGAATTTCCTCACCCACAGTCTGCAGTCATATCATCTTATTTCTATGCCAGTAGTGCAACAGGTAGCATACTCACCTTTGGTGCAGGAGGCTGTGGGTTCTATCCCCACACCAGGTAGATGGATTACTGACACTGCAGTGCATCATAAAGGGTTGCTGAACTCCACAAGTGTCATCCTTTGGATCAGATATTAAACTGAGGTACCATCAGCTTGAGTTGGTGGTAGCTCTGGTGGATGAAAAAGATCCCACAGCACCTATCATAAAGACTAGGGGAAGTTCACTGATGCCCTGGGCAAATTTCCCCTTGTAGTATAAATATTACCTTGGGTGCCCCCCATGAAAAAAGTCACCAGCCTAGTGGGACTAACCTGGTCAACAAATGATAAAATTAAAATATAACTCAGGGACTACCCATGCTCTAGAATAGACTTCCTATACATGTCAAGCAGAGTACCTCACTGGGCCTCTTCAAGAGAAATCTTGATGAGTAGATGGGAAATGGAAAGTTCACCCCGGGGATCACTCCAGTGGCTCTACTGCACTGGGCACTGGGAACTAACGTCGGGCGGCACTATGCATGGGCACTTCTATGGGCTAGGCTTGTAAAGGCTCCAGGGCCATTAGCCTAGTACACACCTAGGAACCTGTGTCAGCATCTTTATGGCATTTGCTGTAGTGATGCATAAAAAATACCTTTGAGGGTACTGATTGCAGTTCAGACTTCATAAATGGAAGGAAAAGATGGGGGCCACTATGAACTTGCACCTCCTTTCCTTAGCCACATAAGTGGTTAAAAAACAGTATTTGCACACTTAATTGCAGAAAACTTGATATGGTCAGCCAACACAAATGGCATCATTAAGAAGGCACACCAACTGCTTCACTTCTTGCGAAGGTTGAAGAGAGCAAACCTACCATCAATGGCTCTCACAACCTTCTACAGGTGCACCATTAAAGGTAGACTGACAAACAGCTTTACAGTGTGGTATGGATGCTGCTCTGCTTCCGAGCACCAGTCCCTCCAGAGGGCAGTGAAAGCGGCTGAGAGGATTATCAGGAACTCCCTCCCATCCATACAAGACCTGCACATGTCCAGATGTCTCAGCAGGCCAAGGAAAATAACCAAGGACAGCACTCATCCTGCTTACAAGCTGTTCTCACACTTAACATCAGGAAGGCGCTTTCAATGCATACACTGAAAAACCATGAGATTCAGAAACAGCTTGTTTCCACTAGCCACCAGGTTGCTAAACTCCAGGAACAGTATTCTTCACACTGGACATTAAGGCAGCAATCCAATACTGAAAAGTCTCTAGTGCAATATGTAACAAGGTCTTACCTGCACCCAGACAGCAAAGGCAGCAGTAATCAAACTGAACTGTCTTACTATGCAATATAAATATAGGTAATCAATCTCTCAAGTGCATTTTTTCCTGTGAAAATAAGCTAATAAACTAGTAATGAGTGACAATCTGTTAAATCAGTGCAATAATGCAAGTATTTATTATTGTTGTATTTGTCGTCTGTGTCTATAGAATTTTGTGTATTATTGTCATGTTAAATGTAGTCTATATTTTGCATGCACATTCAGCCCGAAGGAATGTAATTTCGCTCAGTTCGCACTTGTGTGAATCAAAGTGACAATAAAGTTTGCTTTGACTTTGACTTAAGTTTGGCTAAAAGCAATATTTTCACAAGTATGTATTTTATGTATACATGCATGTATTTATTGATTTAGAATTTGTTAGGCATGTTAGAGCAAATTCAAATGGGCACTTCTCAGGCAAGCCTGGTACTGACAAAGAACACATTTAATTTAGAAGCAAAATTTGAAAAAAATCTAAAATGTTATATAATAGTAATTCAGAGACATGGAAAATAAGTACAAATACAAGTTTTGGAGCTCTTCTCCAGCTCCCTTGCTTCATCTTTGTAGTTGCTACTCCAGTGACCCACATCCAACGCTGATTCTACCAGACACTTCAAGTACCCCTGGACTATCGTGAAATACTAGCTGCAGCTGACATAGCTCCTGGAGTGTCCTGGGGGTCTGCAAGTAGCCATCTACCAGGAGACTTCCACTTGTTACTTACTTGCTATCTCCTCATGCCACTCCAACTTGTGCCCTAACAAATTTTTTGGATCATGAAATGGGTGCACAGTGCCAAATTGCTCCCCAGTTCTGAACAAAGCTGATGCCAGCAAACTGCCTCACCCCATGTCTGAAGCACAATATGAAATGCTTCCCAGCCTCTTTCAGATAGCTTCAAAAGCTTTTTCTGCCCATGCACATATCACTTGCACCCCTAGAATGGTACCTCCCAACCTCCCTGCCAACACCTCAAGACACCAGATCCACTAATCATACCATGGTCACTTGGTCTGAAGTAAGGACTTTAGTCCTCTGTGCCACAGTGAAGGCTGATTAATACAATTTATGCATAAATACACATATACACACACACACACACACACACACACACACACACACACACACACACATACACACACACATGTGTGTGTGTGTGTGTACATATATATATATATATATATATATATATATATATATATATATACACATATGAATAGATATGTATATGTATGTATGTATATATATATATATATATATATATATATATATATATAAATAGCGAGAGAGAGAATCCCTTCGCAAGCTCAAAGTTTCAAAACTTCGAACTGCAAATGGTCGAGACCATAATATTGAAGTTTTGAAACTTTGAATGTTTTGAATGGAGATTGCCATACAGAGTGAAACAGGAAATTTACCATTTTCCTTACTATAGTGTGATCTCCGATTTGGTATATTTATTTAGCGGGGGGGGGGGGTAAAACATTTTTTTTTTTGTTTTTATTTTTTTTATTACAATTTTGAAAATTCAAAACTTCGATCTTTTGATCTCAACCATTTGCAGTTAGAAGTTTTGAAACTTCAAGCTTGTATTTTATATATATATATATATATATATATATATATATATATATATATATATGCGTCTATGTTTCTTGATCAAATTTTCACAATCTCGAACAAGAAACATCGAGACCCATTAAAGTGAAAGTGCACTACATCAAAAGTGAACTTTCGCAGAAGCCGGTTCTCAGAAACAAAAATAAACCCCTACTTTAAAGAGTATTTTGCAGGGGGGCAAGCCCCCCTGCACCCCCACGCCCCCTCTACTTAAATGTACAAACTCTGAAATCGCACTACAGTGAGGCACAGGATATATTTTCTTATCCCCAATGTAATGTGCTTCAGAGAACCGGCTTTTGCATAAGTGCACTTTCGATTTAGTGCACTTTCGCTTAAATGGCTTAGATCTTCTGGTTGTCGAGAAAGTGTGTTTTCGACAATCAGAAGTAGACCCATATATATATATATATATATATATATATATATATATATATATATATATATATATATATATAGATTCCTATTACAAGAACGAAAGTTCACAACTTCGAACTTTCGTTCTTTAACGAAAGTGAACTTCCGCGAAAGTGCACTTCACTGAAAGTACCGCAGCACAGTGGAGGACATCAAAAAGCAAGCTATGTCCTCCACTATGGTGTGATACTCACGGACCTTAGGGTTAGGGCACGGATTAGGGTAAAGGGATAGTTAGCAAAGCTATCCCCTTACCCTAACCCATGCCCTAACCCTAAGGTTCATGACTATTTCACCATAGTGGAGGACATTGCTATGTCCTTCACTGCACTGCAGTCATCACGGACCTTAGGGTTAGGGCACGGGTCATGACCCTTACCATGACCCGTGCCCTAACCGTAAAGTCTGTGAGTACTGCACGGAAGTTCAGTACAATGCCCGTTTGTTGTACTGAACTTCGCGTAAGTGCACTTTCGATTAAGTGCACTTTCGCTGCAGTGTGTATTCCATATACTATTTCAAAGTAGTGAACCTTCGATCTAGTTTATGGAATATATATATATATATATATATATATATATATATATATATATATATATATATATATATGTGTGTGTGTGTGTGTGTGTGTGTGTGTATAAATATACATACATATGTATATACATAAACAAAAAATAATCCAGCACGACAAATTTCTTTTCAGTATGAATTCACTTTAATTCCAAGAACAAATGGCAGATAATCAATCACCTAGGCCTTATTGTGTCATCAGTGCAATCACAAATAGATAGGGGTCGACTTCTAAATTTCAAAATTTCAAAACTTTGAATTTCATTTGGACGAAACCATAAGATCAAAGTTTTGAAACTTTGAAATGTAAATTAAAAAAAAATTATGTTTTTGCAGGGGGGCAAGCCTCTCTGCACCCCCACAATCCCTTATAGTTAAATATACCAACTGAGATTGCACTACAGCGGTAAATTTACCATTCCACTCTATACGGCAATCTCCATTTAAATAGTGTGAAGTTTCAAAACTTCGATCTTATGGTCTCAACCATAAGAAATTCAAAGTTTTAAAACTTTGATATTTAGAAGTAGACCCATAGATAAATAGAGAGTGAAAGATATTATACACAAATGTTAGCTAGAATGAGGGAGAGAGATAGTTGACTTCAGAGAGGAAGTTAGAGAGATGTGAATAAGAATATGAATTGAGAAGGAGACATCTTTGGTTAAAGGCCAAAAGCCTAGTAACTTCCTATGTTCCTATAATCCTATAAGGTGGTATGAAAAGAAAGGAAAGGTGCACTGGAACATAGGAAGAATACTAGGTAAGTGATCTGAGAACCTTAAGATGCCTAGTCATATACACCTTTAAGCCAACATACTTAGTTTGTGCCACCCTTTACAAGCACTTCATAGTGCTCACGAACATCGTAAGAATACTAGGTAAATGATCCGAAGACCTTAAGATGCCTAGTCATATACACCTTTAAGCCGACACACTTAGTTTGTGTCACCCTTTACAACAACTTCATAGTGCTCACCTCCCAAATCAAGCAGGGCAGTACATGATAAGCCTGGTGCAAATTTGTGTCTACTCATCCAGTCATCAAGACTAGCTTTATAAGTAGTCAAAGTAGTACCTTGTTCGACCTGTAGTGGCAACTTATTCCTTAGGCTATGAATACATTGAGCTAGGATCATATCTCTCTAGTGATTCCTGCTCATTTGTTGCTATAGGTTTAGGTTCTTAGTGTGGGTGTTTGTAGAGACACTATTCTTGCAAAAAAAAAAAAAAAAAAAAAAAACAGGAGGATAATTACAATTTGGTCCTTCTGGGCCCGAAAAGCAAGACACAGTTTATCTTGGACCAACCTGTAAGCTTATAAGTATAAGGATTGTTCTGCTAATCTAGCAGGATAAATGAAGGATTTTTTGGTAAGGTATCTTTGGGCTTTTCTAGCTAAGTAATGTTCTTTGACTTATACATAGCAAAGGGGGCATTGTATTTAATTTTGGATCTGTTGTATTTAATTTTGGATCCGATAAGGGAAGAGCACAGTACAAGGACAACTTCTTCTGATCTTGAAGATATTGCCTTGAAAATTATCTTAGGCATACAGAAGGATTTACAAATTATGGTGGAAACAAGAAGTTCAAATGAAAGAGAGTTATCTACTAAAGTACTTGGTCTCTTTTAACTATCGGGGATTGAATAAAGCTTACATGATCATTTTTACTATGTGCACATAGAGGTGTGACGCGCACACTCGCACAACACATTTACATTCAGTTATCTCCTTGTAGCGGCATGCAGTGGTGTGCATGCATGCATGCACAAATATGGGAAACTTTCATGGCATGCAAATTACAGCATAAGTAGCTGAATTTCATGCTAATGAAGCAAATCGACAACGGTTAAGCAATTCAACAACCTCTAAAGCAACTGCGTAGACTCCATGTCAGTGTTGGCCATGTATTCCAAAACTTTCTGAATATAGCCACAGGAAGGAGTCTACATGAAAACAAGAACATGTAAAAGCTCTTTTGTACAGAATTGCCCTTAACAAGTAACATCACACATATTCTGACCTGATTACACAGGGTGGATGCTAGAAAATTAGTATAACAATCATATTAATTTATTTATAAGTGCTATGACATAAATGCAGCTTTGCTCTCCCATCCCCAAATGGAGAATATACTTGTAAGTAATGCAGTAATGAAACAGAGAATTATACTGTAATGTAAGCATACAGTGTGCAGCATGTAGCTGATGGATTACAGTACTGGGCTCCTGTGCAGTTTCACTGCCTGCACAGTTACTAACCATGTACATTCCAAGCTGTCAACACGGTGAAGATGCCAATGAGGTCAAAACTCATTAGAATTGTTGAATCTCAAAAAGGAGTAACCATGTAGGGATGTTCACTTTATGCAGGCACTTCCACAGTGTAGCACACTACCCTGAAGTACTGGGTGCCATAGACTGAACACATGTACACATTAAGGCACCACCTGGTGAGCAGGGTAGAATCTACATTAACCACAAAGGATACCACTCCATCAACTGCCAAGTCATGTGTAATGCCCAGGGAATTATCTTGAATGTGCGTGCTGGCAACCCTGGCAGTTATCATGACACTGATATCTAGTGCACATCACAGTTGTACCAGGTGCTTGCTAGGGGGAACATCCCAAATGGTAAAGGGCCATTTACTGGGGAATGCTGACTATACCCTGAAATAGCTAGGCTTCCAAACAGCCTACTGCTGTTAGGCTACTAGCCTCAGATGACACTATGAAACAATGTACCTATGCAGACCTCCCAATCTCTTGTCTCCCACATGGCCTTTCGATGTCATCTTACTATAAGTTCACCTGCAGTTCTGACAAATCCTGACTTGTGTTGTGGTGTGTGTGATGAGTACTGTGTTCTCTAGTCTGTGTCCCCTATAGGTAGGGGTTCTATTCTCACTGCAGTCAATTGAGAGTGTGTGTGTGTGTGTGTGTGTGTGTGTGTGTGTGTGTGTGTGTGTGTGTGTGTGTGTGTGTGTGTGTGTGTGTGTGTGTGTGTGTGTGTGTGTGTGTGTGTGTGTGTGTGACTGTATCTACACAGAAGAGCAGAAGTGTGTAGCCCACAGTTACCTCTCCAATTTGCTGGCTTACCAGTTTTTTGAGACTTTCACAAGACTACACATCCACATATCATGCAGACCTCCCAATCTCTTGTCTCCCACATGTCCTGTCAATGACATCTACTATAAGTTCACCTGCAGTCCTGCTAAAATCAAACTTGTCAACTTAATCAAACTTAAAATACCCTTCTGTGAACAATGCAGAAATAATGTTCACTCAACTGAAGCTAAACTCCAGAAAACTAATAAACATAATTAGATGTTATATTCCTCCAGGCAACAATATACCCTCTCTAGAAAACCTACTCCCTTGGTCCTGTTTATCTCTCCAAAATGAAACTATCATTCTGGGTGATTTTAATATTGATCGGCTATCCTGTAAATCTTCCACCCCAACAAATCATATTAATCCCCACAGCTTTACCCAAACCATCCAAACACCAACAAGAATTGACAAGGCAACAAACAGGGAATCAACCCTAGACTGGATCCTCACTAATAAACCATGTCACCCCTCTCTTGCAGGATGCCTCCCAGATGGTCTAAGTGACCATCTGCCAACCTTCTTACTATGACAGCATAATCACAACCCCAAAGACACTGTCTACCAATCCATTAGAAACAAAAAGAGCTTTAGCCCCATCAACTTCAATGTAGAACTAAAACATTGCAACTGGGCACCTCTGAAATTCATGGAATTAAATGAGGCAGTTACCTACTTTAATGCCACCTTTCTATGTACACTGAATCTTCATGCCCCTTCCAGAACCATAAGAATCAGAGCTAATCCTACTCCATGGCTTACAAAAGAAACCAAACTTCCTCAAAGCCAGGGACAAAGTATGGGATCACTGGCATAATGCCAAGTCAACAGCTGCAAAACAAAAATATCAGGAGCTTGGGAACAAAGCTAAGAAGTTAGTAAAACTTAACAAGATTAATTACTACTCCAGACTTCAAATCAAGCACCATCACCCTCAAATATTTTGGGCAGCCATTAACAAATTATTACTACCAGGCAAAATAATTCAGATAGCATTGCTACTCAATTTAACAAATTCTTTACAGAGACAGTCTTAACTCTAGCCAACCAACAGAAAAACCAACACAAACCCCCCTCCTCGGATCCCTTTGCTCCTCACACACATAATAGCCCCTTTCAATTCCAGCCTGTCACTATAGATAGGATAAAAACAAATAAAAAACTAAAGCCAACTACTCTGGCTGCTGACAAACTACCAGGGGAATTCCTAAAAACTGCTGCTGACGCACTGGCCTACCCTGTAGCTATTCCAATCAATAGATCCCCAAAATTTGGAAAATATCTCATATAATCCCCCTACATAAAGGAGGCAACTCCACAGAACTTACAAAATACTGACCAATAGCTATACTATCCCCTTTAGCAAAAACCCTTGAAAAGTGCACACATTTCCAAATATTAGACTACATACATACAAATAAACTCCTGTTAAACACTCAGCATGGCTTTCGCCCCTTCTGTAGTACCCTTCTGTCCTTCACCAACATAGAAAACACTCATAGAAACAATGGTAAATTTGTTTCTGCCACCTTTCTTGACCTATCAGAGGCCTTTGATATGGTTAGACATGACATTCTTATCAAAGAACTATCCAAATTAGCACTTTCTCAATCCTCCATAGCCTTGTTCCAAAACTACCTAACTAGCTGTCATCAAGCAGTTCTGTGGAAAATAGAACTCTCACTTCTTCTTCCAGTCATCGCCTCACAGTAAGAAGCTGTCCGGTTTGATTCTCAGCTAGAGCATCTTCTGCGTGGAGACATGCGTGAATGGGCGTACCTTCGTTGAAGGATGTGCGGCAGGGCTGGTAACTCGGCATGTAAAAATCAACTACCAATCATTAGTGGACCGGAGTTCCACTGTGGCAACCCCTAACTGGGAAAAAGCCGAAAGACACAACAACAATAACAACAACTTCTTCTTCCAGTCACTCTTGGTGTTCCCCAGGGTTCCATATTAGGCAAACTACTTTTCACACTCTACAGCAATAAGCTCTATTCCTCTCACAAAAAACAAATATAAAAACAAGCAAAAGACCAAAAAAACAGAGATGAGCGCTTTCACAACTCCTGTTGCTTCTTCACATCTAAAACTCAGTGGGAGACACAGCAGTTATAAATGAAACAATCAGCATATTACATATTTAATCATTTAATTAACATCTTAAAGCCCTAGACCTAAGAGCTGGTTTCAAGGGCACATTTCCATTCAGTCTCTTATCTCTATTTGCTGCAAGTGTATATATCCATTTAATCTCCAAGCATTCAACCTGTGTCTTAGAATCTCCACCCCTTTTAGACTGTCTACCTATTTCCAAAACCATAAATTTAAAAGCATGTGAAACTCCTTGCTTAGCTACATGCCTGGCCAAAGCATTCCTAGTGTCCCCTTTGTTGATTGCATACATGTGCTACAATCTCTTAACTGTCTGGTGGTCATGCCTACATGGTAGGAAGCACACTCATCACACACAGCCAAGTACACTAGATTACTGCTATTACAATTGGCATAGGTCTTAAAGATAAACAAATGTCCACTCAGGGGATGTACAAAGGTATTATCACTCCTGATGTAGCAGCACACATTACAGTATCCACACGCTTGCATCCCATATCTGCCAGCAGCTAAATCAGGCCTTGTCTCTCCAGCTGCTGCATGTGCTTGGCAAGGTACATGCCGAAGGAGGTATTGTACTCGATAATGGGTCTGATAAGGAAGGAGTACAGGGATGTTATGACCTCCGTGTTCCTGGATGAAATACCCTTACTTATGAGGTGGGCCATGTAGAAAGCCTTCCATACAATGGAGGCAAAATGGTGGTCAAAAGTCAGGTTGCTATCAACCTGGGTGCCCAAGTCCCTCATGACTGATTGCGTGCTTAGTACATTATTAATATGATAATTAGTGGGGACTCCATTTTCCCTAAAGGGAATAACGATACATTTCTTGGCATTTGGTATGAGGCCATGCTTCTGGTACAAGTCATTTTTTTGGGCAAGGCCCTCTGGGAGGATGTTCACATCACTAGGGGATTTTAAGACAGCACCCAACTTGCAGTTATCTGTAGACTTGGTCAGCCACAGACCACTGGTTTTGGCTTGTATCTCAGAAAAGTATATCCCAAACAGTAGAGGCCCCAAGACCGATCCTTGGCATACACCACTCGTTATGGGTCTACTACTAGAAGTGGCTTCCCCTATTTTGACTGAGTGGGTTCTATCAGTGAGCCAGTTAGCTACCCATCTGGCAACATATGGGTTGATGCCTAGCTGGGATAGTTTATCTATTATACCTGAGTGGGGAATACTGTTGAAGGCTTTGGCTAGGTCAAGGTAGGCGGTATGCACCATCTTCCCCTCATCCATGGAATTGGTGACTGTTTCAAAGAAGTCGACCAAGTTTAAAAAGCATAATCTTCCTTTCACAAAACCAAACTATGTGGGGTCACATGTTTGGAGGTTGCCAATGTCCTTGTTTATAAGGTGTATGATAATACATTCCATGGCCTTGCAGATCAGATGAGTTAGGCTGATGGGCCTATAATTGCCTGGGTCAGAGGATGCTCCACCTTTGTGTAGAGGGATCACAGTGGCTGTCCTCTATTTGACTTGAATAGGGTACATAATGGAGCTGACAGCTCATGCCTAACTTCATGTAGGATACAGCCAGGGATGTTGTCGGGTCCCATGGAGACTGTATTTTTTTGCCTTTGAGAGGGCATTAAACACCTGCTCCCTGGTGATGAGGGGAGGGGGGCAGGTGTAGGGGATGTCCCGGTTTACTGATGGGGGACAGGAGGGTGAAGTTTTCACTGAATCTTTCTGCCAGTAGGTTGGCTATATTTACAGCATTTGTGTATGTAGTGTTATTGAGCACCAGTTCAGAGCAGAATTGGGTGTTACCTTTCAGACTGTGGACGTATGTGAAGAAGCCTTGTGATTGTCCTTAGTGGATGTGGTCAGTTTGGACTCAAAGTTAGCCTTAGAGGATTTCCCCAGTGACCTTATTTGCTTATTCAGACAAAGGAGAGATTGCTTCCAACTCCTGGACAGCAATTTTTTTCCTTTTATTATAGAGTCTGTTTATTGCTGCTGTCTTCCAGACAGGTTTACTCTTCCTTGAGGTAGATGATTTGATCCTGTTAGGTACTGCTGAATCCATACAGCTATGTAGGTGCTCATATAGTTTTTTGGTGTAGGGTTGGACATTAGTGCTAGCTCCTACTGAAGGGGCAGTGGCTGAGAAGTTGCTTATACCTGGTCTCAGGAGATTGTAGTCAGCTTTGGAAAACACTTTCTGTTTGACTCTAGCAAAGGGGGGGGGGGGAGCAGTGGAGATGTTGACTTCAAAGGTGATTGCTTTATGGTCAGATCTTACCAAGGAGGATGATACTCTAGGGGTGCTACAGTGGCTACTCAAGTTCAAGCTATCTATAGTGCTCAACATCCCTACTCCAAAATGTGGAACACTATGTCTCATAATGCAGAACACAGGAACAAAATGGGGAACACTATGTCTCATAATGCAGAACACAGGAACAAAATGGGGAACACTTACTACTGGCTAACAAGTTCAGCTAGGAAGCTCACAGTATGATTAAAATGTGTTACTTTAAACTTATAAAATATTCTGTTCATGAACTGGTATGATTCAGTATTGGTTATCATTGATATTAGTTAAAAAATGCTTAACAGAGAATGTGTGACTAACATTTTCAGTGTCAAATAATGTGGAACATGGACTTTTAAGCCTCAAAATGAGGAACGTTCCTCACAATCAGGTACACTTGAGAGGTTGCTGGTCTTGCCCCGATGAGTGGTGCATGGCCGTGGTGATGCCCATCCATAAGGATAGCATTACAACTTACTCAGGTAATTAAAGACCTATCAGCCTTACAAGTCTCATCTACAAAGCCATGGAATGTATTATAACTGATCTCATAAACTATAATGTGAAGAATCCTGTTAGACTTGACTGCCAAGAGTTTGGCTTTGTGAAAGGTAGATCCTGCCTATTTAATCTCATAAAATTCTTCAAAATGATACAGAGGCTGTAAATGGTGTCCATGCAGAGCACATGGTAAATCTTACTTTTATTTGTTTATTTATCCTTTTCTTGACCAGGTTAGTCACACTAGGCTAGGAACCTCTTTTCATGGAGACTTGAGGTTGTGTTTACTATACAAGGAGAAATTTGGCCAGAGCACTGGGGAACTTCCCCTATGATCATGATCAGTTGCAATCTGTATTTGTAGACGTGTTATGGGTAAATAAGTGTGCATGTCCTATTGTTAGTGCAGTGGGGGCTGGGAGGTCAGTGCTTGTTATGGATACAGCAATGGAAGGAGCGGAGGTGGGCCTCAGCTCGCAGGAAGTTGTATAAAGAGTAGCAGAAGATTCGGAAGTCACTTTCTAAAAGAACATGTTTGCTGAGTTGGAGGTGTTGGCAAAAGAAGAATGTGTTGTTACAACCCTCTAGTCGGGAGGGTTGTGGGATGATATATTTCACGAGCTGTTAAACCAAAGTGAATCAAAAAATGGAGGAGACATTTCCTGGGGACAGATAATGGAAAAAATACAGGCGGAAGAGTCAAAAGCAATCCTAAAAGGGGATGTTACACAGAAATAAAAAAGCTATATGCAGAGGCAGTCAGAAGTGATTATGAGCAGAAAGAAAAAAGAGATGACAGTATGCAAAAGAAAGTGTGGTGAGAAGACAAAGTAAAAAGAATAATGAATTGAATAGATACGAGTTATGAGACTATAATATTACCGTTGGGTGTGAAAGTTCAAGAGGTAAGATCTTTTATTTTGATACATAGAGAGACAGTTTGTGAAATTATTTTTGAGGCTGTTCATGGAATGAAAACAATATGTGAGTATGAAAAGAGAAAAAATGATAATACATGGAATAGTTTTGTAGTAATAGCTTTTTTTTTCTGAGAAACCCCAAAAAGCACATATACAATTTTAAGCAGAAGTAGAAAGAGAGACTTTGAAAAGACATTTAACAAACATTCGTAAAGAAGTGATAGACATTTGAAAGGTTTATAGCAGCAGGGTCTACGGACCGGAGAACGGGATCACATTCTTATTTGGAATATTGACAGCAGGAGTCTATGGACCGGGGAATGGGATCACATCCTTATTTGGAATATTGACAGCAGGGGTTTATGGACCGGGGAATGGGACCACATTCTTATTTGGAATATTGACAGCAGGGGTCTATGAACCGGGGAATGGGATCACATTCTTATTTGGAATATTGACAGCAGGGGTCTATGGACCGGGGAATGGGATCACATTCTTATTTGGAATATTGACAGCAGGGGTCTATGGACCGGAGAATGGGATCACATTCTTATTTGGAATATTGTGGACAACCAAAACATGTTTTTTTGGTGAATATTTATAATAAAAATATCTATGTGTGAGAAAACTGGACATGATGCAAAGAAATATGAACAAGAATGTTAAAAATGTAAACAAACTGGGCATTTATGGATGAATTGTAAAAAAGAGTGTAATGGTAGTGAAAAAGGGGGAGGATATAGAACAAAATGAAAAAGGTTGCACTGCATCTGAATTGTTTTAGTGTGTTTTAGCTGCTTTACTGTATATATAGACTTTTCTGTATATGTAGACTACCTACTTATTCTACTGTATTATTGCCTCTTAAATCGTTTTTCAGTTGTGCACTTGCCTTGCTTCATTTAAAAAGTATTAAAGTGCTAATTTTGTAGAGTTTTAATTACTGTTTAAGGCTATATTGCATTGTTTAGCCTGTTTTAACAAAAAAAAATATTATCTTGTTTGCTCGTTTCCCACATTTCCTAGCTAGTATAGTCCAGATCCCAGGCTTTGCTGGTGTCAGGACTTTATTTTCTGTGTTCAGAGCTATGCAGACCTTGCTGTGGTAGAGGGAAGTCCTACTGCTTACCAGTGGAAGTGGTGAGCATTGTACTGCCTGTCTAACACTAGAGGAGTGGTTTCAGCTCTGAAATTGTAATTTTAGCCATTTTGGGCTGATTTCTATCTCTTTCAACTTTCTGGCTTAAAAACGCGCTTTTGCGCATTTTTCGCATTCATCAGCATTGCGGGGCTATGGATAAACTATTCCAGGTACCAGAAAGTCTGCTCTTCAAATTTTCCCTTAGAGCTAGCTGGTTTCTCAGTAGTAGCACTAAAATCTGAACCCCTGTGACTAGTACTTGCTCTAGAACCTGCTGGAAAGCACTAGGAAGCCTTAAACTGATACAAGCACTCAACTCTCCTTGTTAATAAGGAAAAATTAATTGTAGGAACTAAACAGCCTATAATTGCAAAGTACCTTGCAAAGGTAAGGGAAAACAGCTCTTGTACTTTACAAAAAAACACCTAAACAGTTATGTCCAAGGGTCAGCTTCCGGTGATTTCTCTTGTCCATCTGGTGAATCTGGGCATACTGGAGCAATGCAGCAACTGCCTCATGTACACAGACAACCCTCTCCTCCTACCACCCAACACTACAACCTGCGAGAGATGCACTTACATAGCCAAACTGGAAGCAAAGCTCTCTCCAGCCAAGATTGTGCTAGACAGTCAAGAGGAGAAGGTTAACACCTGCACTACACCTCAAGCAACACATAGCCCTTCAAAACCCACACCATCAACACCCACACATAGCAACACTAAACCCACATAAGCAGACGCCCTTAACATTAACCTGCCCAAGCAACAAGGACCTCTGAGGCTGAAACGCAAACAAACAGCAGTCACAACCAAAGTGACACATAACTCACAACACCAGTGTGCCACCCAAGAACAGCCCCTATGGCAAGACAATGTACCCAACATTTTAGTCATAGGTGACTCTATAGTCAGGCACACTGATGTCCCACTCACCAGGCTGAACAAGGAGAAAATTACAGTCAGCTGCCTGCCAGGTGCCAGGATCTGCCACATAACACATGCACTCAAGTCACTCCACAACAAGTATAAATATGACTCTGTCATTGTCCATGTTGGAGTGAATGACTTGAGACATACCTCCTGGACTACATGAAAAGAGATATGGAAGAGCTCTCAGATCATGTGGCCCAGGCAGGTATGACCCTAGCCCTGAGTAGCATCCTGCCTTCGCCCAGAATGATACCACAGTATAAGGACAAAATGACTGACTTCAACAATTGGCTAAGCTTCAGGTGTCATTCAAAGGGGATCCAGTATCTGTCTACCTGGGACGACATAATCGACAGACCACGATGCTTTGCCAGAGATGGTCTGCACCTGTCACCCCTGGGATTCAGGTTACTGGCTAAAGCTCTTGCTACCCCTATAGTGCCTTTTTGGGTCTACTTTAAGCTCTCAAAAGCAGTAAAACCCAAATTGCGCGACACGGAAAGACCGAACTGCGATTACATTGAACGAATGAAACCGCGAAAGGGGAAATACCGAAATCGCATAGTTGGCCCATCTGTGGTATAGCTCCGTAAGGTAAGTGTGCGATAGTTACGGACCTTAGGGTTAGGGAGGGGTTAAGGTAAGTGCATAGGGAGGTAGTGTATGTAAGGTTTTGTGTAGGTAATGTATGTAAGGTTTAGTGTAAGGTTTTGTTAAGTGTACGTGTGTGGAATATTGAATTTGTTTGGGTATAGCTCCGTAGGGGAAGTGAGCGGTAGTTACAGACCTTAGGGTTAGGGAGGGGTTAAGGATAGTGCATAGACAGTTGTGTATGTGGGGTTAGTGTAGGGTTAGCAGTAGGATTTTGGTGCTTTAATTTAGAGTTAGAAGTAATGATTTGTTTAGTGTATGTATGTGTTTTTTTATTGTGTTTGGGTAGGTAGTGTGTTGCGGGTGGTGGGTTGGCTGACTATGATGGTTTGATGTTTACATTTTCATGCTTTAGCACGTTCGATGTATCCGCGGTTCGCTCTTTATGTGTCACGGGATTCGGATTCGGGTTTTTCATGTTTCGAGGGTATAAAGTAGACCACCTTTTTTAGTCAAGGTTCAAATGTAACAGATACAAGCATGCAAAATCTGAAGGTAATGCTACTCAATGCTAGAAGTCCAAACCTCAAAATGCACTCTTTCGAGGCACGCTTAAAAATGGAGAACATCGATATATGTGCAGTAACTGAGACCTGGTTCAAGGCTCCAGAGAGCACCCCCGCAATATCAGGCTACAACTCTTACCACACTTTTCGGCCACCAAACCAAGGCGAAACACTAAAGGTGGAGGAGTGTCCATATTCACTAAGGATATGCACACCTCCAGGTTAGTTGCCCAACACAATGCATCTGAAATTCTCCAGGTGCAACTAACACTAGGTAAGATTGCAATCCAAACTGTAGCTTGCTACAGATCCCCCACCATGCCCCAAGATTATCACTACACCTTTCTAAACATACTGGAAAATATTAAGATACAACCAAACACCCTAATACTGGGTGATTTCAACTACCCTGCCATTAACTGGGAAAACTACTTGGGTACCAACACCTTTTTCCAACGGTTCTTGGAATTCATAAATTCCAATGCCCTGGATCAACTAATCCATTGTCCCACCAGGGGCTCCAATATCCTAGACCTGGTCATTACCAACATAGGAGACAGATACTCCACACCAGTGGTCACCCCCTCATTGGTCAGGTCTGACCTTAAGCAAATCACCCTTGACATCCACATCCCACCCCCACCCCCCAGTAAGGAAACCTTGGTAAAAAAACTTCTCCAAAGCCAACTTCATGCTACGCAAGTCAAAAGTGACAAACCTTATGACACCCATGCAGATGGGAGCTGAAAGTTTGACTGCTGAATCCTACACTAAGGCACTGTACGAGCACATCCACTCATGCATGAATCGTGCCATCCCAAATAGAACCAAGATGCTCTCCTCCAAAAAAAGGAAGCCAATCTGGTGGTCCCCTGCAATAAACAAACTATACAACAGAAGAAGGAAACTGTTGCAGAAAAGAGGAAAATCCCAGGATGCAAATACCTCCTTTACCAGTCTCAGTAAGAAGCTGAGATCCCTCATAAAATCCTTCAATAAAATAAAATTGCCAAAGATTCCAAAGACAACCACAAGGCATTCTATAATTATGTCAATAATCTAAATGGCAATGCTCAGATATGCTCTGAGCTACAACAGAATGGCATTAAATATACTGATCCTAAGGATATTGCCAATATCCTGGCAGATCGATTTAGTGCCAACTTCACCCCCCTCTCACCCCCTAAAGGGCCCATTTCAATACCAAAAGATTGCCAAATTCTGGTAATCACGGCCATACAGGTAGAAACTGCACTCTCCAAAGCTAAGAATACAGCATCCATGGGACCAGATGACATCCCGGGCTGTGTACTACATCAACTACAAAATGAACTGGCACCTCACCTAAGTGTCATGTTTAATCACAGCCTCACCTCAGGCTTCATGCCACTGAGTGGAGCACAGCTACAGTCATCCCACTTCACAAGGGGGGATCCACCTTGGATCCCAGAAATTACCTTCCCATCTGTCTGACGAGCCTGATCTTCAAGGGCATGGAACACATTATCATGGAAGTTATAAACAAAAACACTGGCAACCTTCAAACACTTGACCCCACCCAGTTTGGGTTCGTGAAGGGCCGATCTTGTCTCCTGACCCTGATTAACTTCTTCGAATCAGTCTCCAGAGCTGTGGACGAGGGTAAGGCGGTCCACACAGCCTATCTGGACCTCTCCAAGGCCTTTGACACAGTCCCCCACTCTGGAATCATAGATAAACTTACTAAGCTGGGCATAAATCCCTACGTCACTCGATGGGTTGCCAACTGACAGAACCCAGACTGTAAAAGTAGCCGACTCCAAATCCAGCTCCAGACAAGCGACAAGTGGAGTACCTCAGGGTTCAGTCCTGAGACCGGTCTTGTTTGGCATCTACTTCTCTGAAGTACAGGCCAACACTAAGGGACTCTGGCTAACAAAGTTTGCAGATGACTGCAAACTGGGGACCATTATAGAATACCCAAATGATGTGGATATTCTACAAAGGGGCCTTACAGAAACAGATGCTTGGTGCCAGAGCCATGGGCTCAAGCTTAATGCCAAGAAATGTATAGTTATCCCATTTGGGAAAAACCATGTACCCATGAATTACCACATAGGTGGCAGTACACTAAACACTGAAAGTATGATGACAGACTTAGGGACACAGGTGGACAGTGGTCTCACCTTCGATAACCACATTGCCACAACAGTCAGGAAATCCTTCTATGTGGCACACCTCCTTACTAAGGGCTTTTCATTCAGAAAAAAGGAGGTCATTGTCCCACTATACTCATCCCTCATTAGACCCATTATAGAGTGCAATGCCCCATTTAGTATGTACCTCACAAGACATCTGCAACAGCTGGAAAGGTCACAGAAATACCTCACTAAAAGAATCACAGGCCTAAACCAGATGCCCTATGCTGACCGTCTAAAAAAACTCCAGCTATACTCTGTGGTATATCGTCTACTCAGAGGCGATCTCTGCTTAACATACAAGGCCATGTCAAACCCTGAGCTGTTGGATATGCTCCACTTAAAGAAATCCCACTCCCTCCGAGCACATGCTCCAGGGATCTAAACTTGTCATCACAATGAACAAAACATGCTGGAGGGATAGGTTCCTGACCCAGAGACTCCCCATACTCTGGAATAGACTGCCCATACATGTCAATACTCCTTGGCCCTCTTCAAAAGGAACCGTGACGATTGGATGGGAGATAGGAAATTCACCCCGGGCATCACGCCAGTCGCTGTGCTAGACAGGGGTCCAGGGAAGTAAATATTGTGGGAAGAAATATCCAGGGAATTGTTATGGCTATGCTTGTATAGGCCCTAGGGCCGATAGTCTAGTACCAACCTATGAACCTAAGAGCTGGAAATTGAAATTGAAGGTAATTTAGAAAAATAAAAGTATAATAATAAAGGACAAGTCGATGGAAAGGAGTTAGATAATGATTCAGAAATGTGTGATAAGAAAAATATAAACTAGAAAGAATGCTGTTGGGAAAAAATTAAACAAAAAGGAAATTTAAAAGAATACATTTAGAAGAAAAAAAGAAAGGAAATGGGTAACAGGTAGTGTAAACTGAAAGGGAAAGTACTTGCTTTAAATTAACAAAAGAGAGTAAAAATTTAAGAATTATTTTGGTAAATGTAAAAAATATGAAAATATTGGAAGAAGGATCGGGACTTTAGAATGGTATAATAAATGCGATGTAGACATAACTGTATTAGAAGACATAAGATTCTTGACAAATGAAGAAAGATTGCAAACAGAAAAATATGAGATGGGAATATAATATGGAATATGGGAAATGAACACTGTTCAGGAATAGTAGCATTACATAAGAGAACACTGAAGAGATTAGATGCAGCACTAGTAAGAATGGGAAGATTATTACTGATTTAAAATAGCAAAAAAGTGTATAGAATTATAACGTTATTTTCCTATGTAATTTATAAAGAAAGGGAGAACTTATCTTAACAAATTACATAGTAGAGAATATGAATATCATAATAGGTGATTTTAGCTGAGATTTAAGATGTAAAAGAAAAAAGAAAGGAAAGGACATACGGAAAATGGTAGAAGTTATTAAATGTGGTAAATTGGTTACATGGAATCATATAGAAGAGATATTCTTAAATCTGAAATTGATTATTTTATAATACCAGGAGGAATGGATGGTCGCAGTGGTGCAGCGGTTAGCGTTGCCACCTCACAGCAAGAGGTTCTCCGGTTCGATCCTTGGCAGGGGTGCCTTCTGTGCAGATTCTGCATGTCCTTCCTGTGGTCATGTGGGTTTCCTCCGGGTGCTCCGGTTTCCTCCCACATCCCAAAGACATGCTGTAGGTGGATTGGACACTCTAAATTGGCCCTAGATGTGTGTGTCGACACTGTAAAACTCCACTGCCAATCATGAGCGGACAGGTGATCCGCTGTGGCGACCCCTAACCGGGAAAAGCCAAAAGAAGAAGAAGAAGAAAATACCTGGAGGAATAAGTATAGCAGAAGGAGAAGCAGTTGCAACAGGATTTACACATCGTTTGGCAATATGGATGGAGATAAATGAAAATTAAGAACATATACAAATAGGGAATAAAAAGAATAAATGAAAAATAATGTAACAAAAAAGGAAAAGAAGCAATTATGCAGTTATGGAGAGATCATATTACTATGCAGGCATGTTATACTAATTGGTCAGAATGGTGGATTACATTTAAAAGAAAATATATAAAAAAAAGTTTTTACAATGGCAGAGAAACATCAAAAAGATAGAAAAGAAATATACATAAAGATATATGAAAATGTTCTCAAAATTTATAAAAGAATAAGAGAGTATTACTAATAGAAAAATGATTATGCAAAAGAAATTCTAGAAGTATTAAGAATGTATCATATAAAAATATTTATTACAAGGAAAAAGGAAGAAGTGCCAACACACTTAAGTAATATTGTGAAAGAAGATAGGAATGTAATAAGAGAAATGAAAAATAAGAAAGGAGAGGTAGAAAGAAAACAAACGCAGATTATGGAAACTGTAGTTCATCACATGGTAGAAATGTTTAAAGAAAGAATGTAATAAAATATGGAAAGTAAAAATAAAATCAGATCAAGTAAATAAACAAAATGAAAAAGAGATTACTTTGTATGAGTTAGATTAAGTGCTTAGACAGGTAAATATAGATAACGTAGTAGGCCCAGATGGGATAGGATATGAAACGTATAAAAACTTAATGGAATGGCAAAAAGAATATTTGTTACATATTTTGAATGAATGGTTAAATGAAGGTCTTTGTTATAAAGAGCTTTGCGGCAGAATATTAATATTCATATAAAAAGGTGCAAAAGAAGATATAAAACATTGGAGACCAATAGTATTAAATAATACAGATTATAAGATACTTATGAAGATAATTCAAAAAGACTGGAAAATAGAGCCGAACATAGAATGGAAGAAAATGTATACGGCATGAAAGGAAAAGGATGTCAAGAATTGTTACTGATAGTAAGAAAACTTGTGAATGATATTTTAAATAGAAGAATTGGTGTAAGACTTGTGTTAGGTGATATTAATAAAGCTTTTGATTCAATAGAGCATAAGACATTATGGGACTTAATGGAGGCATACAATTTTAGCGGTAAAGTTAAAAAAGTTTTTTATGACAGGTTATAGCAAGAATGTAATAAGGATTTTAGTAAATGGCTGATTAAGTAAGAAATAGGGATGAATAATGGGGTAAGACAAGGTTGCCCTATGAGTGGCATACTATTTGCTTTAGTTATGAATATGGTAATAAGTAAGGTGAATTGTAAAATGGAAAATGCAAAGTATGTAATGCAAACAGGGGCAGACATTCTAGTTTTGATGACACATGCAGATGATATTATTATAATAACAAAAATAGTTTATGGATGAAAGAAGCTATATTCTGTGTAGAAGATTATTTAAAAGCAACAGGTATGACATGACAAAGGTTTTGAGGGTGGCCTAATGGTTAAGGTGTTGTTTGTTTTACAAACACAAGGCAGGGGGTTTGTCTCACAAGGAAGATACTTGGGGGCTTCTAAAAAATGCTCTAAAGGGCAGTTAGCTTAGTACTAATCTATGAACCTATTAAACAAGCATAAAAGTAAAGATTTGAGAGTTATAATAAAGATACGAAGAATAAAATTTACAATGAAAGAAGTTTCAGTATTGGGAATAAATTTTTGGCCTAAAACAGCAGGTGGACACAAAGGGGAAACCTTTTAAGGAATTAAATTAAATTTGTTTTTTTTTATGGAAAACATACAGATTATTTTATAAAAAGCTAATTTGATGAATTCAGTATTAATGGAAAGGTATATTTATCAAGTGTGTTTAGAATTCCAAGAATGTATGAAAACAATTATTAGATGTTATTTTTATGTTTATATAGGGTTCTAGATTAAACACAGTAAAGACAGGAGTATGATATATGAAGAAATATGACGGGAGACTGGGATTATCAAATGCAGTGATATTTGCAGCTTCATTAAATTTATATAAAGTTCTTAAAATGATAAATGGGAGAAAAAATGTGAAATTAGAAGTAAGACTGTTTAAGTATGAAAAAATATGGCAGATAATAAAAAGAAATAAAGGAAAAAAAGAATGTTTTAATAAAAAAATAGAAAATTATCAAACATGCACAGCTCCATGTAAAAATGTAAATTTGTAAATAATGCATCATGTGAATAGGATTTAAATAAAAGACTCCAGTCTTTTTGATAGGTGCCATGGGATCTATTACATCCACCATAGCTACCACCAACTTAAACAGATGGGGCTTCAGTTTAACATTACATCCAAAGGACAGCATATTCAGAAGTGTATCAACTGCCTTATACCGCACTGCAGTGTCAGCAATCAATCTACCTGGTGTGAGAATAGAACCCACAGCCTTCTACACTAAAGGCACGTGTGCTATCTCTTGCACAACTGACATTGTTGAGGCCTTTGATACCTGGCCTTTGATACCATTCTCCATGCTGGCATAACGCAAAAGGTAAATGCTTTAAGGAAAGCAAACAAACAAAAGAAATGGTCCATGCTTGGTAAGATGGATAGCAAACTGATTGAAAGGCAGAACCCATACAATGCAAATTGTAGGTGCCTCATCAAAACCCAGTGGCATTCATTAGGGCTCAGTGCTGGGACCTCTCCTTTTTTGGTAATATTTCTCAGATCTCCAAGTAGACAGCCAAGAGCTCTGGCTAATAAAGTTAGCAGATGTCCACAAATAAGTTTATTGTTACGTCACCATATGACACACAAACCATCTGGAATGAACTCTCCGTAGTAAACTCTTGTTGTAGTAAAAATGGGCTCAAACTAAATGTTAAGAAGTATAGTATCATCACTTTGAGCATACAATCCCTCCCATCATCATATATAGAAAACACACCACTTCAAAAGGAAAACATAATCAGGGAGCTAGCTGCATCAGTTGATAGCTTCCTTTCTTTAGACCATCATGCGACAATAGTTGTCAGGAAACCCATTCATTTAGCCAAGTTAGCTGCAAAGGAATATCATCAATGCCTAAAGAGATACTCACTGTCTTATACTCATTATTGATTAGGCTGATTACTGAGTACAATATCTACTTTGGAATATATCTCACTAAACATATCAAACAATTAGAAGGACCCCAAAGTTTCCTAACTAAATAGCTCACAGGCCTAATGACTCTGAGCTACCAGTAGTGACTGAAAGCCCTGTCCCTTTATACAGCCTCTTAATGACTTTGAGAGGAGATCCGTATTATGCTTATCGAAAACCATTTGAGACATGATTGCCTTGGACCTTCTGTTTATCTGCAAGTCCACCAGAGCTTTATGTAGGATGATAAACATTGAAGGTGTTAGGTTTCCTTTGTCCATTTTGTAGCAAATGGTTTTACTGGTAACAGTTATACTAGTCAATAGAGTCTTCTTTCCAGTCTGGAGTTCATATTTATTTAAAAGAAAGTTCAACAAAAAATAAAAAATGCAGTTTGCACAAGAAGGTCAGTCAGCAGTGTCCCAGTCAGTTGCAGTCATAAATAAATTTTGTCTGGTAAATATTCCCACTTCAGGCTTTATGCATTTCAAAGTATATGCCTTCACACGGTGTTTTGATGATATAACTTAATAAAATAAATGAACAGTACTTATAGGGTCCTTATAAAGCAAAGTTAGGCTACAACAGGCTTCTATTTAGACTTCTTCACACAGAAGGGTAACCTGAAATACCCATCTTTGCTGATCCTCACAAGAAATTTCCTCTTGCACTTCCTCAAAGGCATGTATATATCCAAGTGTCATGTTCTATTAAGTGTGGTAGCCGTTTTTTCACAGGAGCACCCTGAGATTATCTTCCTTCCTTCTGGTCCATGTTTCTCCTTCTAGGGTTCCCAGGATCTTTTTCAGATTCAAATGCCGTGAATCTGAGTAGTAGCAGGGCACTGGGCCTTAAATGGGTCTGTTTGTAGTTGTACCTTTATGAACTCTTATTTATCTGCATGCTTCTGAAGTAGCATCCTTAAGGGTAAAGTCATTTGATGGTGCATAAATAGCAGCCATGGTTCTTCTACCAGCCCCAACATTGATGTGGAGAGAGTTGCTTGTTTTGGGGGTTGTAGGTGATTAATTGAAGTAGATACCATTGTTGCCTTGCAATAAGAGGTTCCCTGATTTGATTCTTGGCTGGGGCGCCTTCTGTGTGGAGTCTGCATGTCCCCCCTACGTTAGCATGTGTTTCCTCTGGATGCTCCAGTTTCCTCCCACATTCGAAAGACGTGCAGTAAATGGACTGGACAGTCTAAATTGGCCATAGGTGTGATTGTGTGGTTTGGAAGAACAACTGTGGCAGGTCTAGCCACCCAGCCATGTAAACATTGGCTCTGAATGATTGTAAAAGTGACACCAAAACCCCATGTGCAAAAAATGGGAAAAGGGATTATGGATGGATGGTTATGAATTTTAAAATATTTATCCAAGAGAAGAAATGATAGAGATGGGTCTGAGGTCATTAGCTGAGCCAGGTTAGGACACTTTTGTTAGGGGATGAACTACTGCTTGCTTCCATATGGCTACAGTTGTATTAGTAGTGCGACAAAGGTTGAAAACATGTAGGTTGCTATTTAATCTGCACACAGGATCATTGTTTAACAAAATAGGGAGTTAAATTGTGCTTCTTATTGCTGAAATAAAGTCAATTTGCATAAATATCATCAGGTTGCCTTTAAAAATAATAACATATTCATACCTACATCAGCAATTAAAAACAAAATTCATCTTCCTATGCTACAACATGAGACTCCTGTACACAGATTAAACAGTAAGTTTTTTGTGCACAGACTGATTTTTGGCCAGACTTGAAGGAGAGCTGTTGGTGGTTCACAATACCTTTCCTGTCTAATTGCTATCCTAATCCACTATAAGCTCATGTGAAACACTGACTGTAGTCTGTGCCCCCAAGGCTACTCCCAAGGATTCCTGCAGCAACAGAAAGAGTACTGTGGGAAATTGTGTAGGTTAGAGAGAACAACACTTTCATCTATTGACATATCCACACCATGGATAAGGTGCAGATGAGCTCCTGGATTACTACTTCCTTTTCCATGTCTGACACCTAACAGAGTGCTTTATACGTCTATACAATCTGCACAGCTGAATGATTAACAGAATGTTTATCATTATTAAAGTTAATAAGACTCTCACCTGTAAACATATTCAGATGCAGTAAACAAGATATGTGTAAGCTCCAACACCAGTTCTTCCCTCTCCATATCTGTGTCTGGCCAACAGCTTATGTAAGCCTATATGCTACTTGTAGTCTCTGCAGTGCTACAATAATTATGAATAAATGCCTTAATTACAAAGCTTCACAAACATAAATGGGAAATTAAGTAAACATTTCTCTGTTGTCTACTATCCATGCCTGGTATTTATTTATTTGTTGGTGTGTTTGTATTTGTTAACCAAGAAAGTGTGGCTAAGCAAAGCCTACTTACAGAGGATTTCTAGGGAGAAAAGCTCTGAAATAAATTGTTGCATAGTCTAAAATCATTGTAGCATTTTTTTATAGTTGGATTCCTAGAGAAAATATGTATTTTAAACATTCTTTGAGAATATTTACATTACAGAGTGTAGTCAGTCCTGACACAGGTTTTTATATGTATTTCTCCTGGTGGCTTATTATAGGCCTATAGGATCCAGTAAGAATGCTAATTAATACTAATAGCTAAAACACATACACACACACACACACACACACACACACACACACACACACACACACACACACACACACACACACACACACACACACACACACACACACACACACACAGATATAGGGGTGGGCTTGGCATGATTAAAGTCTTTACCTCACAGATGCAAGGTACAGAGTTTGCTTCTGACCTCTGCTTATTGGCTAGTCTTATAATAGTCTGAAGATTGGTAGCCTATTACTTACCTATGAACCTATATATAAATATATACTATATGGTAGATAGAGATTAAAAAGAAGAGTAAAGCAGAAGAAATGACAAACTGTCTACGTAGAGAGTTTAGAGAATAGAACAGGAGTTTGGTATTTAAGAAGGTAGTAAGGCAATTGTGGAAAAAAGGTAAGTTAAACAAGCAGAACATGAGAAAGCAGAGATAATATAGCAGGGAGAAAAATGACTGGGTCAATGTGCAGGACAAATATGGAGGGAAATGTGAAATAGTGCTTAAAGGGATGAGAGAGAGAGAGGGAGACTTATGCTTGGAGGGGGGGGGGTAATACTGAGGCCAGCATAAACTT